>NW_020450374.1:473421-488445 GCF_003343035.1 Apteryx rowi | reverse complement strand
GCGGGGCCGCGCAGGGCGAGGCGGGAACGCGGAGCGGGCCGCGGGGCCGAGCGGGCGGGGAAGCGCCTGGCGGAGCGGCGAGGGCAGGGCAGAGCCGGCTGCCCGTGTCCGCGCCGGGCCCCCTTCTTCCACCTACTCCTGCCCCCTCCCGCTTCCCGCTGGGTTTTAGCCGTAATTGTACCTTTTACAACGTAAAACCCGAGGCAAGGGAAACAATGCACAAACGAAACAGAGCTGCCAGCGAGGGGAAGAAACTCTATCTAGGCAGAAAGTTCCGCTGCGGAACAATATTTCTGTCTCTCCCTGCACAATGTTATCGTGTCCTGCTCCTTTGTCACGCCTATACGGCAAATATTATATTAATGGCTTTGTTCAAATAGACAGTTAAAAAGGGACTGGAGAACTGAAATCGCCGTGAAATAGTCCGGGAATTACATGGGCCAGATCGGGGGGAGGAAGGACAGGCTGCAGTCACCGGTCCCCACGGTGGCATCTCCGCAGGACAGGAGAGACAAGAGTGCTGCCGCCACGTCGTGGGCTCGGGGGACAGAGATTATGCCGGAAGGATAAAATCAGATCGCGTTTTCGACGGGTTGAATGAAATTAGGAAAAAAAAAAAGATGGAACCAGACTCTGAAACTGCCCCTTTTTTCTCTGTCTTCTGTACACGAGGAATGACAGAAACAGCAGCAAAACGAAAGTTTTCCTGGAAAAGTTAAGACTTCTCCTCCACTGTTCCCAGCTCATCCAAAAGATCCAGGCAAAGGCTGTACTGCAACATTAAATCGTGTATATGATACGCAGTGTGTACGCAAACACACACCCGCCTTAATGTTTCTACTGCAGGTACACGGCGCGTACTCGTATGGCATAAGTGGCACTGCTCTGTGCCAGGCGCGTATATTGCGTCGTAGCCAAACCCCAGTATTTACAGTTGCAAACTATATACGCCAAAGATGTATTTTTATAGAAACACGTGGGATTTAGGCGTTCAAGAATCAAGCGGGGTTTTGCGTTGCATTCAACGCAGGGAGAGTTACTGCAAGATAAAGGCACCCAGCGAGGCGGCGGCGGAGCCCTGTCCGGCTGCCCGCCGTGCCCGGCCCAGGCTCCGCCGTCTGCCCGGGGCCGCCGTGCCGAGGGCGGCCGGCAGCGTCCCCGGGCCTCGCTGCCCCCCGGGCACAGCACGGCGGGGCCCCGGCCCTGCGCGCCCCGCGCTCCCTTCCTGCCGCGGCTTTCAGCAGACGCACGAGATTTTGCCTTCCCGGAGTTATTATTTAACTTTACCGTACCAGTAAAAAAAAAAAAATATATATATATATATATACACACACATACATATATATATAATCTACAATCTATAATTTATATATATATATATAGATGCACATATATTACATACATATATGTATATATATATAATGGGCATGCAAAGATGAATTGCGGGAGAGCGCGGGTGGCTCTGGCAGTTTACATAGTTGTCACCATGTCCTGGATATTATACGGCGGCCAAAAGTGTACCCAGCAAGACTCCTCGTGTTAGCAATAGGGACAATCCGTTTCAGTTCTAATCCCCAGCTCCTGTCGTTGCCGCCGCTCCTGCAGTCGTTATTATCCCACAGTCCCGCGTGCCGACATCCACGCACAGCAGCGGCGGCGTTATTGGGAATGGTGATTTCGTTACTGTCGCTGTTTCCGGGATCACGAAAACAAAGGTCTCGACCAGCCTGGCGAAATGGCCGGGCGCCCCGCGGGGCGGGAGCCCTGGTTCCCCGCCGTGCCCCGGCCCCGTCGCTCTCCGCAGCGGTCCGGGGCCGAAGCCTCCGCGGGGCCGGGACTGCTCCGCGGCGAAATCCCGGGAAACTGCAGCTCCTCTGAGCGCTCCTGCTCCGTGAGGTTTTCCTGCCCCTTTTTGCTGCTTATTGCGCCGAGTGCCGGCGGGCAGCGCTGGCGCCCGGGCCCGGGCCCAGGCCCGGCCGCGGCGTCGGGGAGAGGCGCTCGCCCTTCCGCGGCCGCGGCAGTCCGCAGCCCCGGCGCAGCCCTCGCTCCCCGCGCGGAGCGGCGGGTCCCCGCGGCGCTGGCGCCAAAAGCGCCACGGGCTTGTGACCTGCGGGAAAGGCCGGGCCCCGGGCCTGTCGCTGCTGGGTTGTTTTTTCCTCCAGGTAGTTTCACGGGGAGGTCAGGGTTTTTTTATTATTATGTTTTGTTTGGTTGTTTGTGTTTGGGGCACATAACAAAGGCTTTTTGTTGTTGTTGTTGTTGTTGCTCTTTTGTTTTTTTACGGGAATCCGACAACTTGCCAAGCCCCGGATCGATGCGCCCTTAGGCGGAGACTGAGCTTTCAGCGATCAAAACACAAAATGAAATATCAACAGGAAGCGACGAGGGCAGCCCGACTGCCAGGGCCGGGGAATTAGGCTCTCCGAAGCTCCCGAGGGGCAGCAGGGACCAGCGGGAGGCGCGGCCGGGGCCCGAGGCTCGGCTCATCCCCGCTGCCGGGGCCGTCGGGGCCCGGCAGGGCCGTCCGCTCGCCCCGCTTATTTCTCCCTCCGTTCGCGCACCCCCCACCCCGCTCCGCGCGCGGGTGCGGGGACGGCGCGGCTGCCGCCTGACTCTCCCCTCTCTCCAGGTGGGTCCTACGTGGTGGAGCAGGAGGAGAACAAGCGGACGAGGACGGCGTACACCCGCGCGCAGCTGCTGGAGCTGGAGAAGGAGTTCCTCTTCAACAAGTACATCTCCCGGCCGCGGCGGGTGGAGCTCGCTGTCATGTTGAACTTGACCGAGAGACATATAAAGATCTGGTTCCAGAACCGGCGGATGAAGTGGAAGAAGGAAGAGGACAAAAAGCGAGGGGCAGGGAACAGCAATGACCCCGAGCAAGACTGTGTGGTGTCCTCTGCGGAGCTCCCGGGCAAAGAGGATCTCCAGCCTTGTCCCCCTGGGAACCTGCCCGCTGGGGCCTCCAGGGACCTGCTCCCCTCCAGCCTCGCCCCCAGAAGGCAGCAGGACTCTCGGTGAGCCGCGGGAGCCCCCGCAGAGCCCCCCAGAGCCCGGCCCGGGCCGGGGGAGAAGCCGGGAGGTTCGTGCCGACTCCCTGCCGCCGCCGGGCCGCGGCTCATCCTCGCCCGCCTTCCCTCGGGGAAACTTTGTGCTTCGTGCGCGCCCCGCCGAAATCCCTCTGCTGCAAAAATTAAAGGTGTCTGGCCGTAGCAGAGAAAGGTTCGGTGTGGTTTGTAGACTGGAGGCGGCGGCGGCCCCAGGCAAGCCGCAGAGGCGACGGGACGGCGGCGGAGCTGGCGCCCCGCTGCCCCCGGGCGCCTCGGCCCCCCCCAGGGGCAGCTTCCCCCAGGGAAGGCGGATCTGGAGCGGACCCCAGCTCGGGCGGACCCGCAGCCGCCACGGACAGCGACGGCAACCCCGGGTGCACGGAGTGGTCTGGAAATCGGAGGAAAAACACGACCACGCCGCGGCTGTTGCTGACCAGAGCCTGTGCCCGGCAGGAGGCCGGCGCGGCGGCCGGAGAGCGAGACCTCGCTGTGCAAGGCGCTGTACACACGCGGACCTGCTGGCGAGGGCGACCCGGAACGAAGCCGAGAGACCCAATTCTTCCCGGAGCTGGGCACCCCGCCGTCCCGCTCACTTCGAGGGGCCCCGGGGTATCGGCCCTACTGAGGACTCCCGCCGGCGACCGGACATTTACTTACTTCTTTGGAAACTGGAACCTGTTTTGTTTCATTTTCTTTTGCCTTTGGGGAGGGGAGGGGGGAAGAAAGAAAAAAGCCCGAGCTTTTTGCGGGCAGTATATATGATGGTCGCCGACTCCAGATGGCTGGCAAAGATAGCCAGACCCTCCTCCGGGGCTCCGCCACCGAGTGGGGGCTGCGGGAGACCCAGCGCTGCCCGCCGCGGAGCCTCCAGGGCCGGCGGCGCGGCGGCCGCCCGCGCTGCGCGGCGGCGGAGGCGCTGCGGGGCCGCGGCGCGCAGGGCTGGGGCCGCGGGCGCGCTGGGAGCCGCAGGTCTGCGCTCGCCTGTTCGAGGGGTCGGAGCAAGCCCGGAGGTGCAGCACAGGATCGGCGGGTTTGGGGACGGCCCAGGGGGCCCGGGCAGAGCGGGGGAGCTGGGATCGCCGCGCAGCAGAGACCGCTCCGGCCGGGAGCCGCCAGCGGGACCTGCCCTCCGGGACGGGACTGGTCCCAGGGACATTTTCTGCTCGCGGTTCCTTTGGAGGAAAATGTCCTTCCTCTCTTCCTCCTTTGCCACTCGCTTGAACTCTGCTTCAAGGAAAAGAGACCTGCCAGCAGCGCAAGCAGTCCCACTGCCCCGACCCACTCTGGCTCTGTGCTCGGCGCTGCACGATTTTCTTTGCAGACCTGGTTTTACAACCCAGACAGAGATTTGGGGTCGGCTGCCTCCCGAGGCGCTGGCCTACACCTGTCACTTTTCGGTTCTTATTTTTTTGGCCCGGCTTGGCGTGCCGCAGAGCTGAGCTCGTTTGCTCTGGAAGCGTGCGAAAACCGCCCCGTCGCCGGCCGTCTGGGCCTTCCCGGACCCTTCCTCTCGCTCTCCACCCGCTGTTGGTCTGTCATCAGAAAAATCTTCCCTATCGCGGCAACGGCAGGAACAGGCATTTTGTAGAGGGGAAACGAGCTATTGCAGCCACCGCCTAAAACAGGATCGGAAATTCAATTAAGTAGGGAAAAAAGCGCTCCAGGACCAGATCAGAAACAAAAAATAGTGGCACGAGCAACGCGGGAGCTGCCCGGGGGATGCTGTGTCAGACTTCTCTCCTCGATGGGGAGGCTCAAGATCTGCTTCCGGTTTTGTCTCCGGCAGCATCGACGGCGGGGACGCGCGCACCCATGGCCGCAGCCCTCCGAGCAACCGGCGGGCGGCCCGGCCCGCAGTGCCAGAGGCCAGCGAGAGGAGGAGGAGGGGGAGGAGGAGGAGGAGGAGGAGGGGGAGGAGGGCTTCATCCCCCGGCCTGGCCGCCGGGCTGCGGGGATTGTTGTCCGCAGCCTACCGCCCTCCTCCGCGCACTGCGCAGGGAAGCGCAGGGCGGGGAGGCGGCCCCGTCCCACGGCTGAACGCGACGGGGACAGGAGGCAGCTTTCCACAACTCTCATTTTAACATCTTGCATAAGACGTTTTTCAAAAACGACAGGTGAAGACTTGAGCGGAAGGTGTAATTCTTGTATTGCCTTTCTTTCCTTCAGGGGCATTAATCTGTGCACGCAAACAGGGACGGTTTTGGCCAGTTTTCTTGCAAGTTGCCCGAGGAATTTATCATCCAAGCCTGTATATCCTTGTTCGTTCAAACGCAGTCAATGGGCGAGAACTTTTCTAATGATTAACGAGCAAAATTCAAATAAAGCTCTGCTGTTTGTGAAAAAAAGCACCATATTATTTAAAGTAGCGTTTCTCAAATTTTCTGGGACCATGAAAATATTTTTCAACCTCAGCGCCATTTATTCTTAGTATCAAACCTGTCACTCGGAACACTCAGTGGAACAATTTCCACATACCATTTACAGTGTCTGGTACGCAAATTGCAATTTGGGAGTCACCGAAAAAAAAGAAATCTGGCTGCAAAAAGGAAATTTATCATGCAAAATGCCAAGACTTCTCACTAAGATTCATAGAGAGCATTGTCCTGAGTAAACTGCACACACAGCGGCTTACATTTTGCCTGTCCTTTCTGTAGTATAATGCATTTAGTTTCAATTTCTGCCCTGCACTGTTGTACAAATTGAGAATTTGCAGAATTGATATGAATTGTTTGATCACGAAGCCAAGGTAATTTTATGAGTGAATGTAGAATCAGACCCACATGTTTTAGTTTTAACGAATAAAGTCTTTTTCTTTAAAGAATTCATTCAGTTTATGGGATGAGCGCCTTTTTCTTTTTTTTTTTTTTTGTCTTTTGTCTTTTGTCTTTTGTATCTATCTTTCTTGCAACTGCACCAAAGGGGAAATCGGCATTGACTGAAACAAGACAGCCCTGGGACCTTGTATGGGTAAAGCCCTCTTCATGATGCCCCTTCACCCGGCACTGCAGCCAGTGCTGCACCTTGCTGGTGTAAGGCATGGTTGATCTGAAAAGTTACAATGCTGCTACGGTTCTTGCGCCATGGCATCTTACTGTCCACCAAAATGAGTTGTCCAGACATCCCCATTTCCTGAGGACCATCCCCCCCCATCTTTGGAGATGGTGAAATAGTTAATAATTTATATTTAATCACCTGTAATCCTGCAGGTAAGGGTTTACAGAAAACATTCTAAAAATCCTGACTTTTAAAATTAGAGAAGAGATGAAAGGTGTGGGGCATGTTTTGATTTCCTTGGGCAATACCCAAGTTCTGTAGGCATTACTCTGTGTGGGAGAGGTACGTCCCAAAAAATCATATGTACTCCTGTTAATTTTTTTAAAGAAAAGCTGAGCAAGATTCAGGGACATTTTTCCCCTGAGCGTATGGGGAGCAGGCATGCACCATCAGGACCTATGGAGACATCAGTCCTATGTAAGGCTCCAGAGGAAGACAATGAAGCAGCAGGTCTCATTACAGCTTTGCAAAGGCAACGTCTTTACTGCACTTGTTTTGCTCAGGTACCTCCCTCTGGTACTGCAGCAAAAGCTTTCCTCTCTAGCTCCATTTTACACAAATTTTGGCTGTTATTACACAAAGCACCACAGGACAGGGGATCTTTAACACCCTCCTCTTTCCCTGAGCAGGGCTAAGCAACTGATGTGAATGGCACACAGCTAACCAAACCCAGGCCAGGAGCTGAGGGCTGCTGTCTCACACACAGGCAAGATCCTGCCACAAAATGATTGTTTGTGTGTTGCCTTCTGAGAAGCAACATCCAGCAGCCTCTGTTGATTTTCTACTGCCATGCCTCGGCTGAAAATGAGGAAAAAGAAAGAGCTCACACATCACCCATGTTACCCCCTGCTTTACCTTCCATGTGTCCTGGGAGTGATGACCATGTAAAGGTTAGCATTTGGAGACTGTGCTTGTTTCTTCCACTAAAGAACTATATATTTGCCTGAAAGTGCCCTCTATAAATGAATATTTATGCCAATAAATCAATTCTAAAAGCGGTGATTTAATCGAAGGTGTGAAAGGCTTTCCAGTCTGACACTGAAGTCTGCTACCTCCCACACTGCAGTTGCTGCCGCTGCTATGAACATGGCTGAGGAGAGATGTTCCAGACTGAGAGAATAAACATTTCTCAGAAAAGCTTCAGTGCTTTGAATTTCAAACCCAGATGTGATGCCAGCCCTATGACAACCACCCAGGCAGGGTCTATAGGGCTGGACAAAGCACCTTACAATCTGGCCTCAGTAAAGGGCAGAGTTGGCTGGGCATAAGACCTTGTGTTTCAAGGCTAAACTGATTGCTTACCTTGGGAGCAGAAAGAAACGGTGCTGGACTCCRGTAATTCCTGACAGTTTGCATGGCAGTTCTTCTGAGAGGTTTCCACATATGCTCAGACATGCATACACGCACACACATGCACACATATGTGTGACTTCCAATGAACTGTGACTCAGAACAGTTCCCTCCCTGCTTCCTTCTACGCTGGACAGAGATAAGAACGACCAGGTCTTCAAGCATGTTTTTACACCAATCACACCGCTGTTTTAGTATCTAGAGAGGACAATGAAGCGTGAAAAAACTTTGCATTTCCCATGTTAGAAATAGTGAACATTGATTACCTTTTTTATCTACAGCTGCCTCATTGCTCACTTCCCACTGACTATGCAGTACCTTGTACAATATACTTACCGTGCACTTTGCCAGCACCTATGCAACCCAGCAGTGCTGGTGAGCATGAGGAATGGAGGAGCAAAGGGAGAAATGCATGGAGCCAAGGCCTCTGCTAGCCTCCACTTCTCTCCATCTCCATTCCTCCCACCAGTTGCTGTTCTGATAGACAGTTCTTGTGCTCCCCAGGGCATCTGGGATTGCAACATAATCAGGAATGAATAAAACATAGAATAAATGAGCTTAGTCCTTCTCTCTCCCTAACATGCCTCAGTGATGAATCAGATCTGGCCAGCCTCATTCATGGAGTAGGCAACTCAAACATGTGGTTCCTCTACAATTAGGCCTCACAAGTTTGCTTGTTTAGTTCCAGCGCTTGTTCCAGGAACCATTTGCTTCCAGCAAATTTGCTGCAGCACTGGTAGGAGGAGAGGCTGTAACTGTGCTCCTGCCAATAAAGGTGCCATTAAGTGGGAACCCACATCCAAGGAGCTCTGATCACTGGCTCCATTCACCAGGAGCAGCAAGGCACAGGAGGCAGGTGCCTTGACAAACAGGCATATCCTTCACAGATAACCCAAAAATACTCTGGAAGGGAAGAAACTTGAAAGATTAGGGTGAGCTAGACCAACAGGCCAACAACAGAAATCCCTCAAGCAGATTTGGAACATCCCACTTTGAAAGCGATGGTGAAGAGGGGGTTGTTGACTTCATGTTGTGACAGAGCTGGACCAGGTAAGATCAGCTGATGCTGGCAGCAGCATCATGCCCTCCCTCTCCCTTGAGACTCTTTGCCAAAACAGGTGGTTTGTGGCACCTGCCACAAGAATGCAGGCTGTGTGTTCCTCTAGTGGCTGTGCCTGTACTAAACACCAAAGGAGCAAGAAAAACTTCAACTCCTCTATCTGGGGAATAAGCACCGATCATGTTGCACTCAGACATGCTGGTGCAACTCATGTTGCACCCATCACTTTTGCGCAGTAACAACCCGAATCATAACTTCCCTCAGCACAACACTGATCCGTTCCTCACATGGAGACTAGTTATAAACCCATTGGGGGATACCCCAGACCAAGGAGGAGAAAAACATCTGCTCAGACATATCTTGGCACAGAGGGCTTAGAATTCAAGAGTAAAATGCATCTAGCAGGAATGGAAAGCACACAGAGCAGTGTGTCAGTATGATGGTCTGTGTCTCCTCTTGMAGGGCTAAACTTGATTATTTTAGAGTGGAGAAAAGTTTTGTCTGTGAGCGATTGGCACCATGCTGGTATTTTGTCTGAGCAGAGGCAGTATGTACCATTATAAATTTACCTGTGCTTGTCTTGGACATTCCCTACAGACCTCAAAGCATTGAGCAAAGGCAGGTAGGGATTAGTGACCTCACTGGTGTAAGAAAAACACAGAACTAGGAAAAGGGGCTCCTTTCGGAGATAACACAGGTCACCCAGGACCCGTGCCAGGAGATCAAGCTGTCTCAAGATCAAGGTTGAGTTAGGGGTGTATTGTGCAGAGTCTGCGTTTGAACACCACTTCCCTGGGCTCAAATCCTTCTCCGAGGGAAAGCAAAGAGTTGCCTGCTGGGAGTCATAGCTGGGTGCGGTATCCTAGGGCTCCAGAGTCACGTTTCAAATGCAACTTCTCCTAGAGAAGAAGTCATATTTATCTGTAGGGAGTGGAAGCCAAGCAGCCACCTTGTATCCTAGCTTTTAACCACACTTTTACATAACTATTTCCTCTAATCCAAAATAAGCATCTTTCATTCCTTGCAGAGCTTTCAGCAACTGAGAGCTGACCTGTCATCTGGAATGCCCTCTCTCCTTTCCTGCTTCTAACCCTTTGTTGGTGAGTCAGTATTTGGCTAAGGGTGAAACTGTGTGAGGTGACATTGCTCAAGATAAGCTGGAAGAATAACAAGCTCTGCTATTTTAGTTCAGGCTGTGGGCTGGATTTTCACCCCAAGAATGAAAATTGCCCAAAAAAGGGAGGAGGGAATCCCCTCTACTTTGAAGGCATCAATTCTTCTGTCTTGAAATCAGCGTGGTAAAAATAGTTGTTAAAACCACAGTTGGTTCCCAGAGTTGCAGTTGAAAACCTGCTCAAAGCTTCACTCTCTGCTGCTGTATCATTGATGGTTATATTCATAACATAAACCTCAGCGAGCCAGTTTAGTTTGAACAGAAAGAGGTACAACTGGAGGTAGATATGCAAGACAGCATTTCAGTCTGTGCATGAGATTAGATGGACGTAAAGACAGAGAAAAGGACCATAGTATGTAGAGCCACATGACCCTTACCTAGGACATCAAAGAAGGAATGAAGAGGTTTCTTTAGAAACATCCTGAAGGAGGAAAGAGAGAACTGAGACTGGAAACACTGAGATTTCTACTCCATCCTTCTTCTTGAAGCAGCATCACTCCAGACACACATTTGCCCATCCCCTTCTTTGAGATCTAGAATCCAAAGATTTTCCAACATCCCTCAGTTCCAGTGCATCACTGTTCTTAACATAAGTACACTTTTCCAACATCCAACAAGTCTTACCTATTGCAATTAAAGTCTATGATTCCTTGTCCTATGGACATGGAGAAGAGAGTATTTTCCCCTTCTCTTTGTAACAGCCTCCCAAGAAGCCAAAGGATAAAATTTTGAGAAGAAAAGCAAGTTGCTAAGCTCTGGCATCAGAAAGGTTATTAGGGACATTGGCAAGAGCAGTTTCCATGAATCCTCAAAAGCAGTAGCTAGAAAAGGTTGGGCCTACGAGGCAAGGACACGAGGCAGAGGAGAGGACACCAAACAGCAACGGAAAGCAACACCATCAATGAGCAGACAGGCAGAAGGAAGAGGACGTCCGGCAGCTGAAAGCAGGAGGGATCAGGAGAGAGGCTAGAGGAGGCTGAGGCAGTTTGGTTTGTTATGAGGAGAAGCCAGAATGAGGCACTACAGAGATGGGTGAAGAAAAAGGTAACTGATGTGGTGCCAAGACCTCAATAGCTACAGGATTATGATGCCAGTGAACTCATTAGCTGGGAATGCGGCTCTATGTTTCCAGGGAACAAGTCATGATATAGAAACCAGGTGCTTTGTATGTTTTACTTGGCTGTTAGTTGCAGCTTGCACCTTTCCTACTGAAGCTTAATTCGCCCTTGTGATGTAATGGGGTTTGCTTTCCCATCTCCATATTCTTCCCCAGTCCATAAACTAAAGGAAAACATTGGAATTCCAGCAGAGATTTCCATTTCTTTTGGTTTCTGTGGGCAAGTGTTTGTCCACTGTTGGACCATGCATGCTGCATAGTTTGTTCCAGATGTCTGAATCAGGTATGCATAGTCCAGTTTGCCTATGGCTCTAACTAAAGCTATTTTTGGTAAAACATCTCATAGCGTTGCCTCACTACTCCTGGGAAAGATCATCCCAATTGGTTTGGATGCAGGCACTGGAAATTGTCAGGAAAACTGCAGAGATGTGGGAGACAAAAATCCATTTGGGGTGGCAGATTTATGTCCCGCTTCAGCAAAGTCCCATTTGCTCCTACGCCTGTTTTTATTCCATCTTCTTAACTCAGTCCTGAGAAATGAGGTAAACCACACATCCATGCTACTCACAGATGATCTGAAAAATATTTCACTCCTAGTTGAGTCCCAGCAATTAGATGACACAGAGCCAGGAGCAAGTGATAACTGGCAAATCTTAATGAGCATGTGCCCAACACCTTCTTCTCCAAAGGTGGCCACTAGATACACCAGGGCTTCATTTTTCACTGACTGCAAATCTGAAAAAACTGGGGAGAGGGTGGAAAGGGAGGCTCAGGAGGAAGAAGGGCTTTTACAAATTAAAGTCAGTACCAAGGAAGAAACAAGCAGACTCCTACACGCCATGCCAGCATCAAGTTGGAACTGAGGGAGATGTGGTGTTTTCTCTGAATGCTGTGACATGCCCACCTGGCTCTGTGTCAGTGAAAATTCAAGGGGATCAATGTCAAGCCTGTGTGGTGAAGATGAGGGGTGGTGGCTGAGAAAATGAGCTGCAGGGGAGGACAAGTGGTGACTGGAGGCTGCTAGCAGGCAGGACTGGGTGCAACAGGCTGGTTATAGAGCCTCAAATCAAGATGGAGGAGGAGGCAGAAGGAGCTAAAAGCCAGTCAGGGAGAGAGCAACTGGAGAGAAAGCACTGGGAGAAGGGGGGGGGCTGGACAGAGAAGGAGCTGGGGCTGAGAGCCAGTGCAGTGGCAGAAAGAGTCAGCTCACCGATCCAACAAAATACTCCGYTGCCTGCAAAAGTGCTATCTCTAGTTTTTTGAAACAACTCACCCTGCACTTGCATCAGCACTAGATTTTGTACAAAGGAGCAGATAGATGCTCACAACAGAGTGAGGAAGAGACCAGGAAGCAGCTCCATTAAATGCTCCATTAAATGAAAACTTGTCCTTAGATGGTCAGGTACCATGTGAAATTGCATTGTGGGCCTGAGTGGACAGTGAAGCAGAGGAAGAACAACCCATGGGGTACAAACACACAGCACAGTTGCTGGAAGAGTGGGGAGAGGAAATAGAACTGGTGGGAGATTATTTTAACTATCAGCTCAGAAGTGATCTGGGATTTTAACACATAGATTGAACTAGGGCAAACTACATCCTGCACAGCCCTGCTTGCAAAGCCAAGCATGCAAAAGGTACAAACACCAGCATTCAGGGCACAGCCAAGATGGGCCCACAGGCTGTCAGCAGGGAAAAGTGCATCCCTGCAGCATCCTCCACTGGAAGGGCAGAGCCAAAAGAGGTGAAACAGGCAGCAGCTGCCCCTGAAAGGAGGCAGGCAGGGGAGGGGGAAGCCCATGCAGCTGAGGCACTTGGAGAGCACTTCTGTCCCTGAAGCCCCTCTTAACCACTGTTAGACATTATATAAGCTTCTGGCCCAGATAGGCTTCTGCCTATGGAAGAATCCAGTAGTGGAGAATAGATGGGTGAGAACCTCAGGTACCCTCACAACTCTCTTCAGCGGCAAGTGAGACCAGGGCAGGGTAATCTTCATCACTGTGCAGCCTTGACCCCTCTCCAGAGAAGCAGCCCATGCACAGGGATCCTGAGGGAGAGAAAAGTTGCAACTATGTTGCTCAGGAATGGATCTCATGCCCATGAGTATGAGAAGAAACTGCAAACTGCCCAGACCAGCCAGACCCTTGCAAGTCTTGTTTTCTGAGCATCTGCCTTTTCAACCACAATGCTTCATTTCTGACATTTATTTTGCATCCAGTTTTATAAAGAACACAAGACTTTTCTTGTATGGCAAAGCACTGTGAAAAAACAATATCATTTCTCAGAAGAGCTTATGATTAAATTCTGATTAAGGGAAGAGACTAGAGAGGACATTATAGGGATGCATGAATGGGAGCTATCTCTGGGCTCATCAAGTCCTGTCCCCTGTCTCAGGAAGCTATGTCATTATAGCCTTCCCTGTACTGGTCAGGAACCATCTAAAGTGTAGATTTTGGAGTTTGTGGTCACTGTTGGTACTGGAATGCTGTGTCCTCTTTGCAACACTGCAGTTCAAGAAACAATGGACCAGCTAGTGAAAAACCCAAAAAAAAGAGCAACAGAAAAAGATCACAGGATAGAAAACAAGATGTAGGATGAGAGGTTGAAGGAACCAGAATTATTTGGCCATAAAAGCAGGCTGAGAGAAAATAGAATAGGCTTAAAAAAAACATAGAAAAGGCTGCAAAGAAGAATGGAAAGAGCTGTTCTGTGTTCTCTGTGGGAGGGCTGCAATGACACACGACCTGTGTGGAAGTCTTGGGATCCTTCTAACAGTGAGAAGAGTGCAGCAGAGCGAGAAGAGCCAGCACAAATTGCCTGGGGAGGCTGCAAGAGTCTCCCCACTAGGTGGCTTTCAGAGTGGGTTAGGCATAGTCCTATCAGGAGTGACATGACCACCACTCATTACGTAGTGGATGTACCAGGATGATGGTTTCCTCACTGGCGGACTCCTGCCTTGTCCTGCTAAAGAACTTCCTTGCCTTGCTTAAATTTCCTTTTGAGGCCCAGCACATCTTGGCTGTTGGCCTTCTTTATTTCACTTCTGATTCTCCAGTGGCCACCTCCCTTCGCTCTCCACCTCTTCCTTCTCTTAGATGTTCCTTGCTTAGTCCCAGTATGCTTTCTGATGCCACTGTTCACGCAGTGTAGAAAGGTGTCCTGAAAGAAATGGGACTAAGGGGTATGTGATGAAAGAGAGAAAAAAAACACTGGGCCTTCAGGCAGGCAGAGGCTGTTCCAAGTGAAGGCATGGAAGAGGCATAAAGCCAAGAGCCAGTGAGGGAGCTCTAGGCCCTGGTCCAAAGCTCACTGCAGCCAACAGGACTGATTTSAATGGGCTTTGGACCAGACTCTTGGAGAGTAGCTATGAAGGAGGATACCAGGGGTATAATGTGTGTGGAGATTCCAGAGTAGAAAAGTGAGCAGGAGGGATTTGTTCAGCTATTCAACTGTTCGTTATGTAGAGCAGACAATAGCTTTCTTTAGAGCCACCATGGCTCTCCAGAGGGTGTCATAGATATTTGTGGGTTCTATTCCATGGGGAGTTTTACATAACAACTAGGGATGATGTCTTGCATTACAGAAGCAACAAGTATTTGAAGAAGGAAAAAAGACTGCAAAGGAAGGAGGACAAGCAAAGTTGTATGGTGCTGCTCAGCAGAAAATGAAACTGAGCAGTTTCAAAATTTCCCATGCTGGGCACCACTGGCACAACCCTAGGGAAGCAAGGGATGTTGTGCCACTTGAGACAAGTCTTAACAGCAAGTCAGACACGCACAATAATAGCCCCAAGAGAAGGTCATTGGTCACTGTCAGTTCTAATTTCTGTTACTCACCTTTGCAGGTAAGATGTTTACTGCAACAAAATAAATGAAATGTATTTGGCCAAACTCGCACCTGGAAGGACCCAGCAGTAGCTGGATTCTCCCTTGTCACTTCCTTATTGAAAGCACTGGTGGCCTCACTCTTAAACTCAGGGGGATTAAGGCCAGCCTGTTACCACTCCGTGGGTCATTTACAGGGCTGCAGAGCAGAGGGTTTCCCTGGCCGGCACCGAGCTGCCCGCGGGGATGGCGGGAGCTGTCTTCGAGGCGTTGCTGCCTGCTTTTCTCCGTTAGCCCCTGCACAAGGAAGTGAGGCCGCCGAGACGAGAGGAGGTTGCCGGCACCCTCCCGGCGCCCCAGCGGCCCGGCCCGTCGCGGCGCTCCCGCCCGTCCGTCGCGGC
>NW_020450374.1:461863-473330 GCF_003343035.1 Apteryx rowi | reverse complement strand
GCTGGGCGTCACAGCAACCCACCCACCCCTGGCACGGGGCAGCGGCAGCGCCGGGCACCCGCCGCGTCCCGCGGCAGGACGGAGCCGCCGCGGGGGGCAGCCCGGCCCCACGGCGGATAACGAGCGGCCCCTGTCAGGCTTGTTTGTTTGTTTGTTTTTAACAGGCATTTGCACTGCCTCGGATCCCATTGGCTTTGACCCCAAAAAGCAGACTCCATCCATCAAGCAATTACAGAGCGGAAGTGTCACTTACATTGGTCTCTGCAGAGCTGGGAAGTGAAGGGAGGCAAATGTGGCCCCGCAAGATGAAGCTGGGAGTGAATGAGTTAATTTGGCGGGGTAGGACTTATCAGGAGCCATAGGAACAGGTGAAGGAAAGAACCACAAGGATCATCTCGCTGGTCCAGTACAATCACATGTATAGTATACACCACTATATTTCCCCAAACTTTAATAAATGTTAGACCTAGAACTCCAAAGACCATAGCTACAGAACAGTAGTGTGCCTGTGAAGGAGGGCTCAGGGGCATCTCCTGCCTCCCTACAGCAGCAGAACATTTTTTAGGCAAACTTGCTCAGAGAAAGTTCTAGAGGTTGAGATATTTTGCACCTAGTAACATGTAATTACTGAGGCCCACCATGGTATATGCCATAAACCTGGGAAGACTTTTGCTCAGACAGAGGGTGTCAGGGCCCTGAGTGCACTAACAGGCCTTAGTGGTCTGGACCAGTCTCAGCTGGGGCTTCCCCCAACACCCTGCCCATGGGACTAGGGGCTCCATTTAAGATCAGGCCTGGGCTTCAGTCCCTACCTGAGCTATGTTATAGGTGTACCCCTCTCCTGTCCTGACTCTGGCCCTGCCTCCTGGATGAACCTCAAACCTATACATCTGTAGAGTAAACAGATTGTCTATGGGGGTAGGTAGCTGTAGGTAACTAGAGCTACAGGTAGCTACAGCTGTAGGTAGCTTGTCTCCAGGATGGATCCCCTCATAGGTATGTTGTAGCATGTTTACAGTCCTGTCTTTGGCCTTGTCTCATGGAAGGACTTTGGACCCACATTGAAGTCTTGTTTCCTGTCTTGTCTCTGGCCCCATCTCCTCTTGTTCCTGACTGGACCCCCTGGATTGACCCTGGACCTAGTTCATTGCTTGCCTTGCCTGGGACTGTCAGTGGACCCTGTTACCAGCACTCAGCTCTGCCCACTATGTTCAGACCCTGCGGAGCTGCATCCTGTCAGCGAGGGCATGGCCCACGCTGGAGTCATGCTTGGCTCCCGGCTCATCTTCCCTTAGGGAGCAGCCAGCCCTCGCTGTGCCCCGACAGAGAGGGTGGGAAACCAGTGTGCAGTTGGAGCTTCATTTATTGGCTGTCAACCAATAGCTAACTGGCCACGGTAAACTGCAGGTAAACAACCTTGTTGTGGATCGCTCACTGTGCTGTATGTAAGTCTTTCAGGCTGCCGTGTGCTGCTTGTTAGCACATTGGAAAAGGCTGACTTCAGTGCAGTCAAGGAGTCTGTGGTTTTTGTTTCTGTTACCAGGTATAAGGCCCCACTGATGACAATATGGAATGGCCAAAAGTACCATTCAGCTACAGCTTGTGCAGATATGGCTGCCTATGCTGAAGCAGAGTTGCATCGGCATAGTGGCTGACACCCAGGGAGTAGTGAGGTGCCTTGGTTCCCCCAGCAAGGGCACTGTCTGGTGGGATAGGAGGTGGGGGACCAGTGGTGTGAACTTCCTGGGCTCTGTCTCAGAACCTTTTCTTTTGTTTTCCGGTCCATTCTGTCATGTCCCTTTGTACCTTTTTTGTTATAAAGTTCAATCTGTCCATCATCCTAATATGGAAACTGGCAGCTGAACAAATTAGTGGTGGTCTCAAGCCTTTGTAGGGACATAGCACCTGGTTCTGCTGTAATGTATCCTGCAGTYCAACAACTACCTGAGGGGCAAGAGAAGGGCAGAGTGCAGAAGGGCTGGACAATACAGGTAGTGAGTAGAAAGTGGTAGGAATTGCAGGCATTTGCTGACCAGCTCCAAAAGGTAGAATCGGGACCATGGAACAAGCTGAGCTTGGACTGGGAATGGCCAGCTGTAATTGCAGACCTTTCTAAATGCAAAAAACACATGTCCCTCGAAGGTGTCCCGTGTCTCAAGCCTGTCCCAGCCTTGCAGCACAAAGATGCTGAAATAAGATTAGCTTTGGCTGTGAAAAAACAGATAGCAATTCCCTTCTAGAAGCCCCAGGTTGCTATGGGTCAGCATACCAGCGGGGTGGAGTTGGCAGAGGACTGGTGACAGCTGTCCTCATCCTAGGCTGTTAGTTCTACCAGCAGCACAGGCTCAAATCTGCACACCTTGCTGACAATAACAGCAGAAATCAGTAACGTAAATTCAGCCCAGGTGGAGCATCTACCCTGTTTCTGCTGCCTTTGCCTTTCTGCTGAAGAAGTAAGCAGAAAGGAGCCAATCCTCTGGGACATTTTGCTAAGAGTAAGAGAGTGTATTCACATCCACAGATATCCAGCATTTCTTGCAAAGGTATGAGAAGGAATGTCTTTCCTAAACTGGCTTATGTGGTTTCAATGCCATCTATGAATCTGAGACTACATCTACACCAGTAAATTGAGCATGCCCCAGATCACTTTTCAGCACTGAGGCCAAATGTCACCAAATAATCCATATCCAGATAATTTACTCTCCAAAACAGTCTGGTTGCTCCCAGACTACATGCTGGGAATAGTCCCTTGGTTGTACTAACTCTTGAACCTTGTCCCGGAGCTATTCGGTAGAACAATATTTGGCCCAAGCCAAAAGCTAGCTGTGGACCATGCTATCAGTCTAACTGAATGAGTTGCAGTGCCTGGGAATATTCCCTGGCCCTTTTTAATTTATTAGGACAGACATAGGAGCAGGAACCCAGCCTAGCTCATCAACTTTTCTAGCTCATCAACTAGACATCTGGACAGCAGCAAGGAAGATTTGTCATCTGAGCAGGTACTGGATGACTCTGGAACATCTCTGTTAGACTGAGAGAAGAGATGCCACTTCATGAGCCAAGTACTCTGGTCTTGTTTTCGATATTGCAGAGAGAGTGTCATAGCAGTGAGCAGCTGGGTGCCAGTTTGAGAACCGTTGAACAAAACCAACATTGGCTTGAATTCAAAGTGTATTGTTGTAGGGAGCTGAGYGCGTGCTGATTTGGGAGGAAGCAGGGTTCCACATATCTTTAGTAAGACAAAGCACATAAAGCATGATATTCACAAAGGAAAAATATACTGAGTAAAATTAAACATCAGAAATGCTTCTAGAAATATTTAAAGTCAGATAAAAAACTTGCTGCTCATTCTTCCAGCATGAATCGTCAGTCTGTGCTGACATACTCCAAACAGTTCCCAGTAGTCCTTGCTTTTCCCTGAGGTGCATGTGTGGGCATCCTGAGCAGGCTGGGTGGCCAGGGGAGGCAGTGACATATTGGCACAAGCATGACAGAGCTGCCCAGAAAGGCACATTGGCTGCTGGAGTGTCAGTCTTTGGTGTCTTGTTCTTGTGGCTCTGCAAGCTGCTGGGATGCATTTTCTGATGTCCCTCTCAGTTGCTCCTGCAGGATCTCCCTTTGCTCTTGGCCTCAGAGCAGATCACATATGGCTGTCTGGGCATCCAGCTGATCACAGGGAAGCTCACAGGGCACAGGCAGTGTGTGGCCAGCTGCCAGGTTGGAGTGAGTGGCACTGCTGCCTGCTCTTCCCCTTCCTGTGGCATGAGTGACCTAACCCCTCGAATCTGAGACAGGAAAATTCAGCTTTGCTCCTTCCTTCTCAGTTCTGCAGTTGCGTTTTGCTGTCTCACATATAAAGGGCCAGCACCACTGCCTGTGTGAGGGCACCTCCCACCCCGTGGGGGATATAGGGTCACTCTCCTAGGCCAAGGAGGTGGGCTTCGAGGTGTCCTGGCCATGGGAAGGGTTGTGTGGGAGAGGAGGCCGCTGAGCTCTTGAGCTGAGATCACAGTGGGCGTTGCTGAGGGACTGCTGTGGCCTCACCATGTCAGCCCTGGGCTGCCCATCCTCAGGGAGCTGGTTTAGTTTGACTGGTGTCAATGCGGTGTTTTCGTGCTCCAGTTAAGGAGTGTGTGGCCACAGGCAAGGAGATAACGCAGGGCATGTTTTACCATCAGAAGCTGGCGGCAGAGGCCAAGCTTATGAGAATGGAAAACACCTTTGGAGCCATGACAGGAGCCTGGCTAGGGAGTGACAGAGAATAAAACAGAGGGTGCAAAGCAGTGCTGTGGCTTTGCAGGAGTAGAGTGTCATTACTGGGAACAGAAAAAGGATCATGTTTCTAGATCGAAATCCTGGAGGAAGAAATACACTTCTGATAAGACAAAGTCACTTTTCTTCTGAGTCACTACATTCCTGGGAATAGTTGTGCAAGATGTTTTTAGAGAGCCCATTTCAGCTCTCTGTAGTTACCTATACATATATAGATGCATATACACATATTGATGAGGGTCAAAGAGGATCTAAAATAAATGAGCATTATTGCCACAGAAACAACATACTGCACTTACTATATGTGGAAAAGGAGTGTTTTGAGGTCTTTTTCTTTTATTATTGTAATGTATGATTCATAAAGCAGCAATATTTATTTCAAACTAGAATAAAAATTCTTTGTCATTGCTGATAGGAGGTGATTCTCACCAGAAATTAATGTAAATTCCCTCTCTTATTTTCTTTAATTTTACAAATAATAATAAAAAATGCCTAGATTGGGCTAGGACTGGAATTTCCCTAAAATGTAATTGAATGTTTCAGTTATGGTTAAAGAAACCCTGATAGCAGTTACCCTGATAGTTAGCAGTTACACAACTCTTTACATCACTTCTAACAATCTCTATGAGAGGAATTGGCCCATTTTCAAACTGTGGAAAGAAGGGAAAATCTTGGATTCTACTCTCTCTTGATTCCTCCCAGATTTAGGAACTTAAATGCCTTTGAAACCTCAGAAGGACTCTGTTGCCATGTCTATCTCCCACTTGAGATACCTAAATACAAAATTGTGATCTTGAAAAYCCTGAGACCCAGCTAACCGTAAAGGCACCTGAAATCATCAAGCACCTAGTTTTACATATTTGAGTTTTACAGCTGGACTTTCTTCAAGGCTTAACTTACAACGGAGCCCTTGTTAGAAGCTATGAACTAGCCTTTCTGCTGCCTGTATCCCTGAGGGCCTCCTCCTGTATCAGGCTTGATGCAGAATGGAAGGGACAAGAGAGGTGGGGTCCCTCAGCCTTCTATATGGCTGCTCAGTGACTCCAGCAGCCATCCTTTTCTTCCCAAACCCCATGCTGGAAGCTTAGGTTTCCCCAAGCACTAAACTGGGAATCCAGATGCCTCATTCAGGGAGGCAAGGAGCAAGCAAGCCTTGGAGCCCTGATAGATTTTTCTGTTTTCATGATCAGCTCATGGCAGAAAAAGATTAGACTGCAAGAAATTTTGGCTTCTGGGGCTGAAAGCTTGTTTTGTTCGCCTCAAGAAAAAGGGACGTTCTGCAGAGAGTGGAGCACCCCTTTCCAAAGAATTCCAGAGATAAGACAGCTTTTTTTCTTACAAAGATCTTCAGCTCTGTGGAAGTTATCTGAAGGACAAGCCATGACTACATGGAAGGCAACAAGACATGTCAGGGGAACAGGATCTGACTCAAGCAAAACTACAAGAGCTTGCAACAGCTGCCGAAGAATACCTGGATGACTAAGGGAACAGGAATGCTTAGAGCAGGAAAGGTCTGTGTGCTCGACTTACTTCTCTGCAACAGTATTTGCTGTCGCAATGTTTTCTCTGTTTGGTTTGTTCACTTCTTTCCAAATAGTATAGGGAGTGCTTTCCTTCCAGCCCTGCCTTTACATCTCAGGACAGGAGCGGGGGAGTCAGATAATGAGTCCAGATGTTATATGTGGAATGTGTCTAGTTGTTTTCAGTTGGATTCAACTACTAGGGATCAGCAGATTGTAATGAGCAGTTAAAAACACCCAAGACCTTTAAGAAAGAAAACAATGCACTTTGGTTAATTGGGAGAATGGAATCAAAGTCTCTGCCATAGCCAATAGGTTAAATATTATGTTTTGACCAAAGAAAATTAGGAACAAAAGAAAAAGCTATTCTTTTTAGCTGCCATCTTGCCAATTGTTAATTGAGCTGGGGTCTGATGGCCGCTACAGATTTATAGCTAGACATTCACATGAGCATGAAATGAGAATCTTTTGGGAGATTTCATCTTTTTCCATATTTGTGATGCTTTGACAGCATCTGCAGTGGAATCGGTGGGGTGTCATCCCAAAATGGATGACACTTTGATTTAGAAATATACAAATAGAAAGAGATTCCTGAGTCTATGAGTCCAGTCTCCTGGCAACAAACTATTTGTTTTACTGAATAGCTTAAATGTTTTCTGTCCCTTTGCAAAGGAGTGTCCATCCCCCTCCTTCAAGGAAGGTGAATTTGGCTTCTGAAAGGGACGAAAACAGAGAAAGGAATCAGAGGTATTACAGAAGTTAAGACTAATAAAAGAAACCACCTATGTTCACCTTAGTCAAAGCACTGCAAGGCATGCAGGCAAGAAGGAGGAAGCAGCCCCTCCTCATCAGTAAGGGGAGAGGGAACGTCCTGCCCTCACTGAGGAGCTCAGCTAGAGCCTGGCACCGAGAGCTCTTTAGAGCTCCTGTGGGGTGATGGCCCCATCTGTCCCCAGAGGTTCAGGGCACTTCTCTTCTGCAGTGGTTTTCAACCACTAACCAGAGCTGTTTCCCCAGGGAGCAGCCTGGRCTATTTCTATGGATCATGTATGCATCACCCTGGCACTCGTTCTCTGCTTCATTAGGCCACCCCATGTCCTTTTTTACCAAATCGTCCTTATTTTCTCCATGAGCTACCTGTATAATCGGACATGCCTTTGCCAGATTCATGTCCTGCTGACTTTCCTTACCACTTATGAGCTGTTTGCTCCTGGAAGGCCTCCAATACAGCTTCTTTGGCATCAATTCAACTTTTGCTTTCAGCTATAACTGCTCTAAACTTCAGTATGTGGCCCTCCTGACTGCCAGTCAGCCTCAGGTGAGATCCAGGGCAAATACAGGGTCTTCTGATGCAAATTTTGGCTATGAAGCACTGCATCCAGCAGTGTTGTGTCAACAGAACTATAAACTCCACAACTTCCTCTTTCATGCCTGCCACTGATGTGTAGAAGAGAAAACTATGACCTTGCACAGTTCTCTGGAAGCAGGAGCTAAGTCTCCCACAGCAAAACTCCCCTCAGTTTCCAAAGGATGGGCTCTGCCTTCTGTTACACTGTTGGAGCATGTGCTTCTAGCCAACAATTTTCCTGCTTCACCTGTGAGTGGAAACAACACGCCTCACCTGGGCCACCTGCATGTGCAGAAAGCAAAGGGGTTCTTTGGAAATTGTTGCTTACTGCTGACTTTAGGGATTTTTCTTCTTTTTTATAAAGCCAATTGTCTTCATACTGCAGGCCCAGGGTGCTCAACAAACTACTTAAGGGCACAGAACTTGTGCTGGGGAGATGCTCAGGATTCGAGTAAGGAGGCATTTGTTTTAGATATCATCAAAGTCCTCTGTGTAAGTGCCTTACAATTCTCCCTATGGTGAGGTATGACACACATGCTCATTCCTTACTGGAAACCCCAAAAGCTTCCTTGGGAAATTCTTATTTTTGAGTAAGAGCTAAGTCAAGGAAAGAGATCCTATATGCCTTCTTATTGTAATGTGATGAGAGCAGGAGAATCTGCCAAGAGAGGGAGAGCAGAGGTCTCATTCCACTCTCCACCTACCTGCACTTTTGGGGCCAAACCCTCTGATTTCTTGTATTTTGCCCCTCTGCTGTGAAGAGTAGGGACTATGGTACCCCCATTGTGCAGGGACTGTCAGGGACATCTGCTCCAGCACCTGTCAGGCAGGCAAGGTGCAGACAGCTCTGGTCCATGGAGCCCCATCAGTCCAGCCTGGCTCGGCTCGCTGCTGCAGCAATGAGAGGTGGGGAGCTGCATGGGTGGTGAAAACGCCCATGGGTTGCAGGGCTCAGGCAGTGGGTCACTGCAACCAGCTTGCCTCTTCCACACGGTGCCTCTGGTTCAACACCATAGTCCAGTCACTGGACTCATCCAGATTCATGTAATTATCACCCCCAAATGAACAAAATAGCTAATTTGTGCCTTTTTACACTCCTTTATGGTGCACAAGGAATATAAAGGAAGGCAGAAGGTTGGTGTTTTATTTGTTTGGGGGATGGGAGGGGGTAAATGTTTGAAATTGAGTGTGTATATAATTTACTTGGTTGCTTCTTTTTAATACCAAGAATTTTGAGTTCTGCATTGCCTGGAAGATGCAGATGACTTAGAAATCATCAAGAATCTGAGGAGAACTCAGAAAATAAATGTTCACTAGCAAAGAGGGAAATAGATCTGGAATAGGGATGTTTAAAATGTGTTGGGTTTGTTTATTCATCTCTAATGAACATTTTGGAGACATGAGACCACTGTGCACATTGAGCAGTCTGCTTCAGTCAAGGCAAGCAACTCTCTGGAAAGTCCTACAAGCAAGAGCTGGAAATCCTAAAATTTTCAGTGTTCAAGACAGCTGGGAACATGCTGCTGAAGGGTTGTAGGAACTGTCCCAACCCAGGGGGACTGGGCTTAGGCGGGTGCAAGGAACGGCTGCTGCCACCACTGCAGTGGGGAGTCCCATGCCCTGCCAGCCCCGCACCACCCCAGTTCCACAGGCATGGAGAAATGCCAGCAAAATCATGCCAAGCAGCACCTATTACACCCACAGATCCATTGTGATTAATTTACTTATGATGGCCTTTCATAACTCTGTGGTCATCTTTTTTCGCGTTGCCATTAATTATTCCTGGAAGCAAATAAAAGGGCCCACTGATATCTCTCCCTCCCTCTCGCTACAGCCAGCTTTTCCTTAGGGAGAAAAAACTTGTACTCGTTTGCAGTGGGACAATGCCGACTTTTGAACCTCTAACCACTAAACAAACAAACCTTGCGCTCTGCTCCACAATCCAAACAGGGTTTATTGACAGGCGTATCACAGCAACGCATAGCAACTCAGGCAGCAGGGCCTGGAGATCAATGCTGTGGGGGCGGCCCTGGGCACCAGAGGGCATCCTCGAAGGCATGGCACCCAACCGGGGCCTGCCCATGCCCCAGCTCCCTGGGCATGGCCACCAGCCCTGGGGAGCCCTTCTGCCCTGTGGGGACAGCTCAGAGGAAGGAGTGTGTTACAGTGCCTGTGAAGCCCTATTAAGGTAATATTTTGTCATCCTTCCTGTTCCCTGACGCGACTGCTGTCCTCTTTCCGGTTTAAGGCTAGTGCTGAGGAGCTCAGACCCTTGGTTTGGGCACTAATCACTGTTCAGTCTTAGGCAACCCTGGGAAGCAACTGCTCCAGAAAGACCCAAGAATCCTTTAAAGGCAAGGGAAAATTGACTTGGCTCTTGCCTCCCCCGATCCAGAGTGAGTCACGGACATGCTGCCTGGACCCAGTAGGATGTGGTGTGTGTCAAGCCCACCTGCAAGGAGTATGACTGCCTCAAGTGCTGCACCCACTCTCTTTTGCCAGACCTGCCTTGGAGGCTATGCACAAGATGGAAAATGAAGTAAGTTCCTTGCACTGGAGATGCTGTGTCCCACCATGGCCTTCCCCCAGATGCAAGAGCCCTGGTTCAGGCTTTGCACAGCCATGCTGTCAGCCTGCCAGACAGCCAGCACCCAGCCCCTGGCCCAGCAAGCCGCAGAGCACGTGTAGTGCTCACATGCAGCGCAGTGGCTTTGCAGCCAGTGCTCACCACTTCCTTGTCCTCTCCTTGCCCATTGGGCAAGGCCCTGGCAAACTATTGCACCCTGTGCAGTCCTGCTGATCATGCTGGCATTTGGCTTTGGTCTTTAGCAAAAGGAGGAGAGGAAGGTCAGCATGGAGAAAAAAAAATGCCCCAAAGAAGACAAATAGAAACTTTTAAATAAATTTGATGAGAAAAACAGAATGACATGGGGCCCAACGCTGAAGAAGTCAGAAAAAAAACAATAAAACATTTGCAAAAGTGTCTGGGGCTGGACAGTGCTCCCATTCCTGGTGGGGTCCAGGCCCATGCCCATGCAAACTGGTCTCACACCCAGTCCTGGGCACTAGCTGCAGCGCAGCCACCCATGCCGAGAGCACCCGCTGGCAGGGCTTGATATAGTCCCCAGCCTGGCTGCACGGCTGCACTTCCCAGTGGGGTTTCTTCTGGCTGAGAGTGCGAAGTACACGCAGAAAAAAGCAAGGGCAACTTGGCCAAACTGATCAGACCTTTCTTATTTTCATCTGTGGCCAGGACTGGTGAGTTGGTTCATATTGCTATCCCTTGTCCCCACCATTTAACCAGAAAGTGGAAATGGGCCACAGTCTGTGCAAGGCAGGCTCTGTTAGAGCACAAGAACTGCTCATGGTGAGGCTGTGATCTACAAAGTCTGTATAAAGCAGATAAAACCTAGGAGACTTTCGGAAACTAACAACTGGAAAAAACTCCAGACAAGTCAAAAAGTATAAGATGAAAAAAAGCACATAATTTAAATGATGGGACATTACAAGCAGTGCAAAAGGGCACCAGACACTTTGCAATAGTACTCTGCACACACAAACAGGGATCCTCACTCCAGCACACAACTGGACACAATTTTCAGAGGAGACTTCCCTTCTTCCAATTTCTCTGCACTGCGGCTAATAAATCTGGCTGGATGACTATCAGCACCGGATTTATGGGCTGTTTTACAAGTATCTAACATTAAGCAATTCACTTCTGAACATTTAAGCACTGCCTTATCTTGTCTGCCCTGGCCCTTAGGGCAGGATGAACATTTTGCATATTTACGGTTACAAGAAAAATAAAATAAAATAAAATAAAATAAATGTGCTTTAATTGTTTTTCCTATTAAAATTCATTGTTAGCTCAACAACATTTCTAAGACCTTTCGGACCAATCCCTGAGATTCATCGGGGGAGCACTGACAGGCAGTGCCCGCGTTCCCCTGTTAAAATAAAATAAAATAAATGTGCTTTAATTGTTTTTCCTATTAAAATTCATTGTTAGCTCAACAACATTTCTAAGACCTTTCGGACCAATCCCTGAGATTCATCGGGGGAGCACTGACAGGCAGTGCCCGCGTTCCCCTGTTATCTAGCAAACTCCAGGGTAAAACAAAACAAAACAAAACAAAAAAAAAACCCGAAACGGAACAAAACGAACATAATAATAATAATAATAATAAAGCCATGGCCACGCTTCCCCCGGACGACGAGACACAGACACTGTACACTCTGTACACAAGGCCGCGGCCGGCCCCGCGGGGCGTCGTAGTGCATAGGCGGGGGGTCTCGGCGCCCGCCGTGCCCGCGAGGCCCCCGGCGC
>NW_020450374.1:458731-461488 GCF_003343035.1 Apteryx rowi | reverse complement strand
ACCGTCCCGAGGGTGCGCTCGGCCGGGGGAGCGCCCCTCCGCGCCCCTCCGCGCCGCTCCGCGGGCGCCGGCCCCGCGGAGCCCGGCAGCACGTGGCTGGTGCCGGGAGCCCCGCTCGAGGGACAGACCTGCCTCTCCGAGAGCCCCAGGTTGGAGGCCAGCTCCGCTTTCCTCCTGATGGTGATGTAGCGGCTGTAGTGGAACTCCTTCTCCAGCTCCAGCCGCTGGTGGTCTGTGTACACCACGCGGTACTTGTCTTTCGTCCTGGTTTTAACTGCGGAGAAGAAAGGCAGGGTTAGAAAAGCAAAACCAAAACCAAACGGATTGACTGCGTTTCTCCCCTCGCCCGAGCACCCCTCTCCATGGTAGCTCTTCGCCGATGCAGGGCGAGCAGGATCAGGCCACCTCGTCTTCCTGCTCGCCTCTCCCTGCACAGAGCTTTGTTGAGAACAGCAAACAGAGGGGAGAGTAGCAGTTAAACAGTTCCTCAGACCTTGGGGAAATATTGCAAAAACTGCAGGAATGTCATTTGTGAACACAAGACAAGAGCGGGCTCTCAGCCCCGGCAGCCAGCCCCGTATTCCAGCGCACTTCCACTTATTTCGCTTAGGACACCTTTATTTTGCGCGGTTTTTGTTGCTCGTTTTGTTTTGCCTTCCCTACCGAGGACAAACTTTTACAAAGARAAGGGAGGATAAAGAAAAGTAAAAAAGAAACGAAGGAAGAAAAGCCCCGTTCCGGACATGGCGGATTTGACGGGGGATTCGTCTCTCAACGAGAACCACGAATCTCGGTGCCGAAAACCGGGAGCACCCGGCGGGGGCCTCTCCGAGCCCGGTGGGGTCTCGCCCCAGCCCAGCCCCGCCCCGGTTGCTGCCCCGGCGGGGTCGGGGCAGACCCCAAAGCGCCTTTTCGGTGACCCTGGAAGGGCGACATGCAATATCAGCGCTCCAAATAAATAAATAAATAAATACGAAGCCGAATGCAAGCGAATGCCCGCCGAGTATGCATTGCTGCATCAACTGACCTTCTTTCTTCTGATTGTTTCTTGTTTAACTGGTTATATCCCCGGCCCTCTCGTTCATCAGAGAGATCTGAGGAGTGGGGAGTTTCTGCCCCCTAGGTGCTTAATGGCTAGCAGGCTGACTTTGTTCAGGTAAACTCTCTGCAAACCACAACAAAAGCACCCTGTAAAGATACAAGCCTGATCAGAGAAAACTCCCCAGAGCCAGTGAATAGGGAACACAGTCCCAAACAATGCAGGACAAGGAGATCTTATCAAAGAAAAACCCTTCTCAAAGCCTTAATGACAGACACATTCTGTTTGAATTACCACTACTGAACAAATGGCGGCAGGCGCTTTCATCCCCCCGGCCTTGCACATTAACATAAACACTGGCTCCAAAGGCAGAATTTGAATGGAGACAAGGGACCAGCCACCGCAGTACAAGCCCAAACTGTGGGAACACCACGAGCTGGAGTGGGGAGGGAGACGGGCCCGGCAGAACCCCAGCTCCGCCGCCGCCGTCCCGGGGCGCTGCCGGGGCCGGCAGGGACCGGGGCTTCCGCGGCGGCGGCGGGACCCACCGCCCCTGCCGCTCTCCGCGGAAGGCAGGGGATGGAAGGGGAATGCCAGAAGTCACTATTTACTGCGAAAGTCGCCACCCCTTTTTTCGGTCACTAAAAAAATATAAATAGATACAAAGACAAAAACGGAAAAAGAAAAGGAGACAACAGTAGGTGAAGGGGTATATCAAAGCCGGCAGGCACGCATCTCCGCGCCGCAGATGCAGGGGCAAATATAAAAGAGAGCCCGGCTGGTCTGCGGGGGTATTAACATCACAAGGGAGCGCGGCGCCGGCCACGGCCCGGTCGGGGCTCCCGCCGCCAGCAGCCGGACAGGGCACGCCTCCGCGCCGCCCGCCCCCGCCCCACGGCACGCGTGGGCCGCGGCGGCCTCCGCACGATCCGCGTGGGGCTGCGACAAGGCAACGCGCGGCCCGCGTGGGGCTGCGGCCGCCACCGCACGATCCGCGTGGGGCCGCGGCGGGCACCGCATGCAGGGGAAAATATAAAACCCGGCCCGGCCGCGCGGAGATGTTAATAAAGGGTAGGCGCCCAGTCACTCAGAAACAAATGCGAAGCGACACCGGCCGATGATTTATATGACTATAATTGGTTATAAAAATCTTTTAAGTGGCTATAAGTGGACGAGCCAAGCAGAGGGAGGAAGACCGAGCATTTCCCCGGGATCCCCGGCAGTTCCGCCCTGCTCCGACCACTCCGCGAAAGCGCACCCGCGGGTCCTCTCTCCCCCGACAGGGCGCACGACCTCCCCCGGCGTCCTACCTCCCTGCGGGGCCAGGCGTTGCCCGCGGGGCTCGGCGCGGCTGGCGGCTCCCCCGAGCAGAGCCATTCCTGCCTCTACCTCTACCCCAGCCCGCCCGCACAGGAGCCCCGGCCCGGCAGTGCCGTACGCCCCACGCGGAGCGCGCAGCGCGGGTCGGCTGTCAGCTCAGCCCAGAGGCCTTCGCTCTTTTCCAGCAATAGCCAGCAGTGAAACAGGACCGGGACTCGCCAAGATCGTCTCTTAAACCGGTTTGTCTCGGGGTGTTTTTTCCGATTTTTGTTTTTTGGGGGTTTTTTTCTGACCCACTTTTTGAAGGCACCAGCAGACGGGTCCGCCACAAGCAAATCCAGCCCTCGGCCGCCGCGCCGAGCGGCAGGAACCCGCGGCGGCCCCGACGCCGCCCGCCC
>NW_020450374.1:447607-458490 GCF_003343035.1 Apteryx rowi | reverse complement strand
CCGCCGGGGGAGAGCGGCTCGGGGGCGGCGGCGGCGGCGTTGAGGGGCTGCATGACGCCGGCGGAGCAGTGGGGCGCGGGGCCGGCGTGGTGGTGGGCGTGCGGGTGGTGGTGGTAGTCGGCGGAGCTGTAGGCCATGGCGGCGGCGGGGGAGCCGCCGTTGAGGCCGTGCACGGCGCTGGCGGCGGCCGCCGGCGCCCCTTGGCCGTAGGCGCCCCAGTCGTCGCGGAGCGGCGCGCCGTAGGGCGCCGGCCAGGCCGGGCCGGGGGACTGGGCGCTGTCGAGGTTCACATGGTATCCGCCGTAGTCCGCGTACTGCGGGGCGCCCACGAAGTTCTGCGCCGCCAGGTTGAGCCCCCCCGAGTGGCGCACGGGGCTGGGGTACATGGGCCCGTCCTTGTCCAGGAGGTAGCTCACGTACATGATGGCGGGGCCCCGGCGGCAGCTCTCCACATACTGCTCGGGGCTCTCGGAGCTGCGCGCCTGGTGCCTGGGGACGGGCTCCCCGGGGCGGGGAGGGGGCAGGCGGAGGGGCCGCGGCCCGCGCTGCCTCGCCGCGGGAGCGCTCCCTCGCTCCCGCTCCCGCTCCCGGTCCGAATCCAATGGCCGGCAGCACTTACATGATTAACGATTGTTTACAAGGCTCTATTAGTAATGGCCCAGACACACCAAAGGCAGGTGACGTGGAGAGGCGCTGGGTATATAGCTACTACCCCTAAAAGAAGATTTGCATTTAAAAAGATAAGGAGAGGGCAGCGACCTGATCACAGCTAAATATTCAAGCCTTTATTGTTTAAGAGCTTCCTCCTTCCATTGCAACCTGGTGCACTTTAACCTCCAATCACAGGTTCAAAGGATGAAATCAAGAGACTTGCAAAAGACAGAGAGGGAGATCTAAGGGCGAGGGTGGGAATATGGGAACCGTGTATCACGGGCGATCTGCAGGCAGCACTTTAACCAGCTCTTCTCCGTGCTTAGGGTTGGGGGGGGGGAAGGGGCGGAGGAGGAGGGAGTTTTGATTAAAAATCCACAAAGCAATTTTGTCGTGGTTGTTTTAAGCAACAAACCTCACCGCGACGGCCTACTTCTCTTTCTAACGCTCTTCCCACCCGCTCCCGCTCCCGCTCCCGCTCCCAGTCGGTTATGGGCGATGGAGGCGAGGTAAGAGGAGAAATCCACCCCTTCCAAGGCAACAGCTTAAGTTCTCTCGTTTATGCCAGTAGAGCTTCGAGGCGAGGCGCTGCCCTCCCTCCCACCCGACCAAGCCTTGGTCCCGATGCTGGGCAAGGGCGAAGGCTGGGGACGCCTTTCTTTTGCACCCCAGATGGCCCCGGCGGCTCGACGTGCGCCTCCGCCTAAAACGGCGGCCGCCCTCGGACGCGCCGCTTGAGCGAGGCCGGAGCATCTTTAGGCCGCAGAGGAGCCTCACAGGGGCCTGCTGACTCCGTCCCGGTGCCGGATCCGGCGGGGACACTCGAGCCGGCGGCGCTGGGGCACCCGCGGAGACGCTTCCCCCGCTCCTATCCACCTTCGCCCGCCGCCCGGCTCCCGCGGGTGCGCGTCCCGCCGGGGTGGACGGGGAGCCAGAGGCAAGCGGAGCTCGCCGAGCCCACGGGGGAACCGGCGACCTGCCCCTCTTCACTCAGCGGTTTTTTCCTATGCCGACGCCTTGGAAACCCACTCGAAATCCTCTCCCTGGAGAGCGGCTCTCGGGCGAGGGGCAGACGGCTTCCCCGGCCCAGCGAGCCCCCTTTGAAGAAGCGACCCCCTCTCATCTCCCCCCGTCGCTTTTATGCCTTAACTTTTCACCCTGAGCGGGGACAATGCAAGAAAACGCTTGCATATTTGCATGTCTTCCTCTGACACAGAGACGAAACCTTTCGCCCGCAGAGAAAAGTGGATGGCGATGGGCGCGTCCCCCTGTTTTCCCACCACGTTTCGCCGGAGCCCGGAGCGGCGCAGCAGCGGTTCCCCGCCGGGCCCCTCCCGGCGCCCTCGGCCGCCGGTGCCGTCGGGCGGACAGCGGCAGCGGCAGCGGCGGGTGCTGCGGGGCTCGCCCCACGGAGCCCCGCGCCGTGCCGGTCCCGCGAGGTCCGCGGCCCCTTGGCTTCCCTGCGGAGCTCGAGTTCTCTCTGTCCTAAGGGTATTTTTCCTCCCCCAGCGGTGACTGTTCTGCAGGCACAAAAAATGACACTCCCGGGGTCATTTTCACGGAGAGGTTTGCAACTGAGGGCGGCTTTGAGCTCTGCAGCTGCAGATCTCCTCCCGAGCCACGCTCCTTTAAAATCTCGGTCTTATCCCCCGCCTTCCCAGGGCTGCTCCGACGGATCCCTTTGGTGCGGAGCGTGGGAATGCCTCCTAGCTTTTTTAAAAAATCTGAGTGGGAAAAATTCAGCAACATTTCCTGACGTGTCTGCCGAAGGGATCCGGGAGAGACCCGTGCCAGTGACTCTGTGGGATCACTAGGGAAGCAGGGAGCACTCCTCCCAGGGGGACACCACGGAGAAGCCCAGTCGAAGCCCAGGTCTCCSATCTGGCGCAGCCCTCGCCCGGGTATTAGAAATGTGATACACTCACCAAACAGGGTCTGTATAGATTTATTGTATTTATCATATCGCGCGCGAGTACTGTATATATATATATATATGTATATAGAAACACGTATACAAACACATATACACACACACACGCACATATATATATATATATATATATATAGTGAATTCAATGCATGCACAATAAATAAGTGTCCACACAGTCACTTATCGTTCACAGTCTTTCTCTCACGGCCGTGGTTCTGATCCTACAATATCAACGAAATAACAACCCGGACGGGAGAAATGCCTGCCAGCCGCTTTCTCCGGAGATGATTTCTCTGTCTGCTGCGGATTTCTACCACCAACCCTTACCGCCCCCCCCCCCCCCCCGCAGGAGGGAGAACGGGGAGAGGGAGCAGAGCTTGCAACGCCCAGCACTCTCTGTGCCAGCGACTGACATGTAACTCTGGAAAAGAAATGTTGTGTCCCTTCAGTGTAATCGCCTCTCCTGATAAGCACCGACAAAACCGATCTATGCATACGTGAATTTGATGAAGCCATAAACGGAAGACGGGGCCATTAAAATGACAAAACTCTGAACATGTTGTATTAAAACGCACCGAAACCCAGCCAAACCCCAGATCAGCTCGGGCCGGTGCCTGAGGCACACGGTGGCCGCAGGGAATAGGCTCCATCGGTGAACTCCTGGCAGGCAGACTGCAGCGCTTTGGGGATGAGACCCGACGCCAGCCCGAGCTGGCGGCGTCGGAGCACAGGGGCGAGGGCGGTGGGGCGGGAGGTGACGGAGCCCAGAGAGGTGACACGGGCAGGGATCCTACGGGCAGCAGGAGATCTATCACGGAGCGGATCAAAGCCCCGGGGCTTCTGCAGAGGAGCTGGGCAAGGCTGCGAGGCGGCGCCGCAGCCTCCCGGCCTGCCCGGGGGGCGCCCGGTGCGCACCGCTCCGCTCTCCCCGGTCCCGACTCTGCCTTTGCCTGCCGGAGAGAAACCCCAGCCGTCCCCTGACCTCGGACACCGGGTCCCGCCGGCCGCCTTCCCCCGGGACGCGCGGCGAGGGGGCGGACGCGACCGCGGAGCCCCGCGCCGGCCGCGGCTCGGCCCGGGCGCCTCGGCTGGATCCGCGCAGAGCTGCCTCGCTCCGAGCCCGGCGCAATGAGCTGCCTGTGGGACCTTCCGAGCCTGCTTGTTAAAATAAGGGCTTCCCCATCCCGCACACACGCCGAGCAGGCTGTCCCGGGGGCGGGGGGGGGCAGCCGGGGGAGGAGAGCGCACAGGGGATTCAAGCTCTCCTGGGCAGGACGCAGCGCACTCTCCGGGCCGATGGGTGCTATTTGAAGGCCGGGGGGTGAGGTGTCGCCCCTCAGCAGGAACAACCTGAGGGGTCTTTTGCTCCCTGTCCCCTTCCCTCCTTGGCTTTCTCCGTGCCCCTCCGTGCCCAGAGCGGGTTCGGGGACAGCAGCTCCCCGAGCCCGGCACTCGCTCTCCAGCCTTTCCTGCGTGGCTGGGCGCTCGGTGGGTTTCATCGCCTTTCGACTGGGGCAGGATTCTCCCCCCGCAGCGATCGGTGCCTGCGATCTCTTCCAAACGCGGAGTTTTGGGAAGAGGGGAAGGGCCTCGAGCCGTTTCTTTCTCGCCCGGGTTTCCCCCTTTTCTCCCCGCTGTTCCGGCGGCAGCGGAGGGTGTTTGGCACACGACCGAGGCGGGAGGCCGTGGGGGTTTCCCGAGCCGGCCCTAGCTGCCCGCCTGCTCCTTCACTGCCTCCTTCTCGGGATTTTCTGCCGGCTCCGGCCCAGACCCGCAGCCCCAGGAGCGGAGCGCGTCCCATCAGGGAGCCCCGGCGCGGCCGCACGGCCCGGGCGCAACAGGCAGCGCCCTGCCATCCGCTCCGGGCCGGGCCGGGCCAGCCCGCACCCCGACACCGGAGTGCAGGCGAGGCCCCCAGCTCTCGCTCTCTGCTTTCCTTGCCTTCTTCTATTTCGTTAGATCCTGAGTGGGGAAAAGCGACCCGACGCTTACGGAGCTGGCAAGTGCCAAATCGGCACGGCTGTTTGCAGGGAAATAACGGCGGATTTCTTTTCATGCTGATTCACGTATTTTCACCGGACTGCTTTTTCACCCAAGGATCCTACCCCAGGAAGATGCGGTCCGTCACCGCAGCCAGTGCAAACCCCTCGCCCGGTGTCTCCGGTCACGGCAGCCCTCAGCACAGCCGGGACGAGAGGCGGTCGCCCAGGCAAGCGAGCGAGAGCCGAGCGGGGCTCTTTGCGCTCCCCTCCGGCCGGCAGGGCCGGGAGCTTCGAGTGTTTTTTCGCTGGGGGCTCCCCGCCTTCCGCCCTTCAGCCCCATAGTTAATTCTTGAGCTAAAACAATCATTTCCGAGAGGATCTGCCTGCCCTCGGGGGGAGGCAGGTCAGCAGCCATGTGACTGGTGCGAAGTGCCGGGGGCAGGGCGCCTCGGACCCCGAGGGAGCCGGGCAGGAGGTGCCCGGTCTGAAGCGGAGACCTGGGCTCCGAGCCCGCGATCTTCATTGCCTCTAGCCCCAGGGTTTGTGGGTGGACTGCGGGATACAGAGGAGAGCAGCAGCTGCCTCTTTCCCAGCACATCCCGGGGACCCCCATCGCAGAGATGCCCCCCGTAAGCCTCGGGAAAAGGCGAGCGCCGCGCAGCCCCGGCGATCGCTTCTTCCCGGGCTGCTTTCCCTGGACTGGACGCTTGCAGGGATGCGGATTCACCCTTTTATTCATTTCGAATTGTTTTCGGATTTTAAAGATATTTTTTCTGCCACTTCGGAGAAGCTCGGAGGCGGAAAGAGAACCTCCCTTTCCCCCTTCCTTAACGACGCGGAACCGGGAGCTTTGTTTGCAAGGTTAAAAAAATGCCTGCTTGAAAGCCCTTTGGTGGCCAAGGAGAGAGAAGGGAAGAAGGAATCGTGTGTTAGTTAGTCTGACCTGTGGAATTTATGACTCCCCCTAAGCACAGACATGATAAGGACTTAGAAAACATCTTGGATCTTTTCAAGCCGGCAGCCCCCGAGGCTTTGATGTAGATTACGTTGCAGAATAACCCAATACTTTTATCGTAGGGTTGATACTCGGCTTGTTTAAGCACATGCCTCTAGGAGCGGGTTAGATGCTAAACGCTTGCTCCTGAGCGGATTCGCGTTGCTGGGGATGGAACAGAGACGGGGGAGGGGAAATGGCCGCTCGCACCCAGGGCCGCGGCCCTGCACCGGGCCCCGCCGCGGGCTGTTCCCGCTGCCGTCCCGGCAGGAAGCGGCCCCGGCCAGCCGCGGCCCTTCGGACAGGTGCTGTCGAGCCTGAGCTTGGATCGCCCCGGCTTCCCTCCAGGAATCAAGGACATAAAGAAAGTGTGTGAGGGGAGAGGGGGGAGAAGGGGAAAAAGCCAGATTATTTGTCAGAGATTTCGTTCAGCAATAGGACACCTGGGATTTTCCCCTATCGCTCAGATCTTGTTCTTAAATCCCTGTCTGAGAAATGCTCCGTTTGTCCTAGTAGGGGGGCCAAAGGCTGATCCTAGTCTCACTCCCCGAGCCTGTTTACATGGGCTGGGCGTTGCTCTGCTCCCTTGGAATCGCTGGTGTACGGGTCACTGGTGCTGGAGCCCCTTTGGGCCACTAGCTTCTCCTGGTTGGTGAAATACAGCTTTTGCCTGAGTCGCTTTTTAGAGTGTAAATGGAAAGGAAAGCCGGCCAGGTTTAGGTCGGCGGGGGGAGAGAGGTAAAATGGATAGCAGGGGGAACGCACCCCCCATCCCGCCCCACGCAGGAGCGCGGGAGATCTGCGTTTACCCACGCAGCATCTGCTTCTGCTTTCCGGGCACTGGGGGGGAAAAAAAACCCCAACAGACCAAAACCTAAAGACCCCCCCCAAATCCTAGCAGTCAGCACACAGCAGCGCGGCTGCCCCTCCTGGCTCCCGGACAGGGCGCAGCCGCCTGGGCGGGCGCTGCAAGAGCAAATGCCCCCACGGCCCCGAGGGAGAGGCCAGCCCAGGCGCAGGAGCCCGGGAGCAAAGCGCCTGTGCCCGGCCTCTGCTGGGCTGTCCCGCCTGGGAAGGCCGCGGCTGCTCCGCTCACGGGAGCCGTGAGTCACCCGGCAGCGGTCGCCCGTGGCGCGGCCCCGTCGGCGCGGCAAGCCCTGCCGGCGGCGTGCGGTGGCAGCAGCGGGCCCGCTGCCGGGGAAGGCGGGGCGCTGCCGTCGGGCAGCGGGAGTTTGGTCACCGGGAGCGCAGGGCTCCGCTCTTATCGCCCCTCTGCCCCCAGGACACCCATCCACGCACGGACACTCCTCAGAGCACGCAGGGCGGCTGTTATCTTCGCCTGCGCGGAGCCCAGCGCCCTCGGGGCTCCCTGCGAGGCAGGGTTTGGTAGGAGCGCGGTGCTTTTCAGCTGCACGCGTTCAGCTTTACAGGAAGAGAAAGCAGGGGACACCGAGTCTTGCAGGCAGCCTGGCTGTAGAGGTGCCACCGAGCCGCCCCGTCCCTCGGCCAGAGCGATGCTGCTCCTGGGGGAACCGCAAGCCCCAGCCCACCTGACAGGACGATGTTGCTAATGTTTGTGTTGGCTCCTTCCCTAAGAAAAACATCAAATTCCAGCTGCAAAATGATTTCCACACAGTCACCACCAGCAAGCCCCCCCGGCCAATGCCCCCCCCACCCCCACCCTAGGGGCAGTTTAAAGGCTGATGTCCTCATTGTCTCCCTAACTGATTCATTTCCTATATCTCCTGGCTTTGAAATGTAAACTTCATGGAGAGGTGATGCACGTCCGGAACCATGTCTTCCTACACGTCTTGACAGCGCTAGTACTGCTGATTTATTTTTCCCCAGGACCTTGCAGGGCGAGAAGCTATGCGGTGCCTTCCCCATAATGCCATCTCCCTCAGACCATGCTTCACAGTGGGCCCAATCCAGCAAACCAGTCCAGCCGGCAAAGGCATGAAGTGACTCTTGCCTGTGTAGACTGTTTGCGGGATCGAAGGTTACAAAGGTGGTAAACACACGCAATCTTGCAGGTCTATGGTATTTCATGAATAAGAAGCACCAAGTCCTGCTAGGCAATACAGGAGTCCAGGAAAGGCAGCTGCAGAGCCCTTCCTTGGCCTGATGGGGAGCAAGCCAGGCTCCCATACACAGTGTTGTTGTGGGATGTCAGAGGGGTTGCCCTGGCTCATTGCTTCCTAAAATACCCTCCTTGGGACTGCACTTTTTCATGCCATTATTCTGTTGCCTGTTCCTGAAAACAACTCTATTTATTCTAGGGCTATAAGAAGGCAGGAGAAGACTTCTTGATGTTATCTCCAAAACTCTTACCTCCAAAGCAAAAAACCCCACTCCATTTGGCTCCAAGGAGAGACTGGTGTCTCTCCACCACCTCCTGTTTGATCCCAGCAGTCTTGTCGTGGCCCCTCATCTCATTTTCCTGGTCTGGAAAACTGTGGCCAAACATGGTTCTGGAGCCCCCCGAAAGAGTTAAAGGTAGGGCTGGGCCCAGATCTCAGGGCCAGGTTCATAGCTTTGGCCCACACTGCCCTCCTCTGGCTGCTCACTTCATGGGCTGAACTACTTTGGCTCATCCCTGGCTCTCAGTAGAGGATAGTTCAGACAGATCACAGTCCCAACATTTAAAAAAGGAGTTTGGCTCTGTCTTGGTTTAATCCCTCAGACCCTGTGTGCCCAGGCCACCTCCAGTCTACTTCCTTTGGCACAGTGACTCTAGAGGCTTTTCTAAAGGATATTCCAGTCCATATCAGTTAAGTACTTATTTTTCCATGAGAAAAATGGGGGAAGCTGTAGGCACCTCCCTCTCTTTAGGATATGAAGCCTCCAGCCCTCTTAGAACCAAATTCCAGGCTTTCTTCAGCTGGAGGGCAACCATGTCCCAAGGGAGTGGACTATCCACTAGACTAGGGCATGGTGCAAGGAAGACTGCCACCAGCCCCCAGGAAGTGGGGGGGACCCTGGTGCATGCAGGAATGCAGGAGTCATTGGGCTGGACAGAGAAGGGGCAAACACTTGTCTAATTGGACACTAGTGCCCAAGGCATTGACCAGGGAAGGAGTATCAGGCTTTCAGAAACAAGCCCCTGGACTGAGGCTGTGTTTTACATTACATTACATGGAATAAAAGTGAAGACAAGTCTGGGAACATGAACTAATTCCCTAGTCTTGCCTTTCTTCATTAAAGCATGAGGCCCTGTTAGGATCTGTTTCTCTCTTGGCTTTTCTCCCAGGCCCACAAGACTCCCAGGCTGTGTTTCTCAGTGGTCAAACTTGAAGAGGTGGGTAAAGAGTGTTGTGTTGATGATACACCATGGCCTGGGGCTTTGGGTATCTCGGGGGTTTGGGGTCACATTTATTTAGGCTGTGAAGCACCCATGTATCCTGAAGATAAGTGATTCAGCCATGAGCTTATTACAAAAAGACTGAACAGCACTGTCAGCTGTAGTCCTGCCTGTTCTGTTAGGATTTCTGCAAGGACTTAGGTTGTCTACATCAGCTTGAAATCCAGCAAAGCCATGGGGCACAGACGACTTACCTTTCCAGAACAGGTGCTTCGGGGCACATACGGGCAGCTACAGGTAAGTGATGAAGCTTGGGAAGATCATCTCTGGGTCTAAGCAGCATGCAGTAGAAGTAAGTCACAGTCATGAACTTGGGTTTACATCCCAGCTGAGCAGTATATAAATGAATGGAGTTCCAGCTCGTCTGATGTGCCTTTGTGGAGCTGGCCACAGAAGCATCACCTTACTGCCACAGTGAGTACCCCACTCCAGAACACAGGTGTTAAAATCCCTGCCCAGCTGTGAGCCAATACAGACCATATCCAACATCCCAAGACATCTTCATTTTTACCAGAAAAATTTCCCATGTACCTAAATACCAATTTTTAGGCACAGTCATAAACCCCTAAATCTTAATGTGGTGTGACCTGTAAGGCAGGATCCCGGATACAAGCATCTCTCCTAGCTCCTCCAGAAGACTGGATTCAGGAAACATCTCAGAAAGCATGTATCAGATCAGGTCTCAAAACCTGGCTGGAAAGGCTTCCTTCCCCACAGTTTAACAGCTCAGTAGTCAGGACACTCACTGAGGGTGAGCAGATGGGCTCAGTTCCCACCTCTTTCTGAAGTGATTTGTGGATGCTAACCACAGGCTTGGGTGGGTCTGGGTGGCTCTTTTAGTGCTTCTTTTTGAAGCTATTTTACTTCGCATGGCTTAAAAAATTAGCCATGGAGATAGAGGGGGAGGGGGAGGGGGCGGGAGAGGGAAGGGAGGGAAGGAGAGAGTGACTCACTAGTATAGCAGTGCATTCACCTGGGAAGAGAGAGACCTGGCCAGTGAGTACTTGATCTAACGCAACATCTGTGAGAAGGAGCTGAGAACATGTGTGTCCAGTTCCAGGAGAATGCCCTAATCCATCAGCCTGCTTTGATTTCTGCACCCCTAAAATATTTCCTGGTGGAAGTGTGGCCTCTTCAAAACTATCATATCTGTAAATTTCTCTGTAGCGAATAAGACGTTGGATTTTTTAATCACCTTTCACAGATGGACCTCTGGACTGAAAGGATGGACCACTAATCCTCCTACATGACAGTCACTTCTGCTCTCCTCTTCTGGTTCAACACATGATAAGTCCCAGCTTTTCCTAGAGGGACCTCAAAGAGTCCACCCCAGGTACCCTGGGCCTGACAGTTGGACTTGCATCAGAGAAGCACATCTGGATCCCCTTGGGCTGGGAGGAGAAGGGTCTCCTGTTTTTTGGTACATGCTTTCAGTGACACACGGGCAGTGTGAGAGAGGGGGCTGCTTGCTCAGCTAGCTAGTTTGCACTGGTGACTGGCCCATCCTATTGGTGCTATGAGGATCCTAAATGTCAGTGTTGTGGCCCTGGATTCCCCTTGATAACAAGACATGCTGAAGTCAGGCACCATAACCCCCAGTCTTGCTCCCTCAGGTTTCTTTTAGATCTGATCCAGACACAGTGCCTGGCCCTGGCTGGGGCAGCTGGGGCCTTGTCTGCTCTCCATCATCCACTTCTGTGGTGGGAGCAAGGGGAAGCTGAGCCCCACACGAGCTCGGCTGAATAGCCAACTTGTAGGAGGGAAAGAAGGCCGGGCTTTGCCCGCCTCGGTCACTCCTGATGGGGAAGGGGAAACAGAATAGTGTTGAGACCCCAGCCCCCGGCTGAGGGCAGCAAGCACCGCTTTCGCTTGCTGCCCTCGGCAGTGGGACCTCCAGGCGTCCACAAAACGCGGAGCAGGGCGGTGCGTCGGCGGGGGCTGCGGGCGGCGCGCCCGCACCGCGGT
>NW_020450374.1:392632-447477 GCF_003343035.1 Apteryx rowi | reverse complement strand
CAGCTCCCCTCCGCCGGGAAGCGGGACGGGCCGGGCGGCCCCGGCGGCGGCTCTCCTGCGGGCTCCGAGGGTCTCCGAGGTGTGCTTCGGACTCGCCCGGCTGCCGGAAGCAGCTAGGAAAATCACGGCTCAGTAGTTTGGGATGTATTGTAGATATTTTAGGATGAGGGAAACTTCATTTCTGATGCTAGCTAAACTTTCTTATAGGGGTATCTAAAAGTCTGGTAAATTTGGAAAGGGTCATTGTGTATTTTCTCTTAGCAGGCCACAGGCAGGGGTAATTCCTGAAGGTGTCTTGTCCTTTAATTTGGCTTGTAAAATCTTTTCCTTTTTTTTTCTTCCTTCTTTCCTTTTTTCTTTCCTCTTTCTGTCCCCTTCCTTCCTTCCTCCCTCTCCTTCCTTCCCCCCTTTCCCTTCCCTTTCCTTCCCTCCTTCAAGGAGAGTGCGGCGCCCCTTATGATTTAGCAGTTTTAGCTGATTTTTTACCAGATATTAACTGCAGCCGAATCCCTTCTATTCTTGCTCTTTTTGCTTAATGATTACTGAATCTTTGTCAGTCTCTGCCTGACTTAATGCATCTAATTTAGGCTAATGGCATCTCAGTTGGAGGTCTTCAGACAAGCTCACCTCTTTCCATTGATTACAGGGGGAATTTAGCACTTTCTCCACAGAAGCTGCTCCTGGAGACACAGGCTAGGAGTCTGGATCTTAATGAGAGAAACGTGGCCATTTTCCTGCAAGAATCACAAAGCTGCTCCTTAAGCAGCACTCACTATGGCTCTGCACAAACATTGTTAATGGTCTGATGCTTTGCTAAGTTGTGTTTGAAGCAGGCCGGGAAGGGAATGTGCTCCTAAAAGATGTGATTTCCCACTGTGTACCTCCTGTAGCTTTGTTCCCCCCCCCACTCTGCTCGGTGGAGAAGCAGACACACAATCCTCTGAGTGTCCAGGCAGAACAAGAAGTTCTTTCTCCTCATTGCATTTCTTCATTGGTCATAGTCTTGCCTAAGCTGCTTTTTTACATGTGCATCATGAGTGGTATGTATTAGGCTTTGAGGTTCTCTATTTGTTTTTTTATTCCCGAGTCTTAGCTCAGTAGTGATGATGAGGTCAAATGATCTCTGTCGACTATTTTTTTTTATCTTGTGGAAAAACATTTGACACAACTCCTTGGCTTGTCTTAAAGCACTTGGGAATCCTATCTGTTCCTCCACCGAGGTGTGAATCAAGCTCTCATCTGCTTAGCTTCCAAGGCCAACTTAAGCTTGGATGCAAACAGTTCAGCACTTAGCTTCTCTAGCTCTGAAGGCTAGAAGGGCTGAAAACTCATGTCTGCACAAGACACTCAACTCTCTCTTTTCAGCTGCTGCAGGCACTGTGTTAACAATTCTAAACAGTGACATCTCTTTGCTGAACATTTTGAAACAGTGTTTTAGAAATATGTTAAAAGTTCATACATACTTTCCAGAAAATGCAGTGTTAAAGTATTATTTCTATTTTTATATTTGCAAATTATTCTTCAGCAGTTTGTATCCGATAAAAAAGCAATGATTTATTGATAGTTCAGCAATGTTAACCAAAATATACAATTCATAATTGCTGTTTTAAAACATTAATTATTTTCAGACAATGTTAGTAAAGAGCAGTTCAATTTATATGGTAGCATATTCCACCCAAACAATTATTGTTATTACAATTGCCACTGGAAGTCCTAATCATGGCTAGCATTTGGTAACACGTAATAGAGAAGAAAACTATTAACCAATATATTCTCATCTTGATTCACTGGAATACGAACGTATCCTGTTAGTCATTATGAAAGCTGTATTTATAAATCCTCAAAACACCATCAGGAAAATAATGTGTCTTTTTATCTATAGTAAAAACTGTCAAGCCTCTGATTATAGTCCAAGAGAAAGTTAGAGAGGCATACTCTCATCTTATTGCAGTGGGGTTCATACACCCAGGCTGAGACTTCTAGCAGCTGGGAGTGACGATGTTACACGTTTAAGTTGCTACTGAGGATAATTTCTTTAAAATTAAAATTTTGTATTTGTCATTAAAACATGCAAAGCCCAAAGGGTAGAATTAGCTGTAACTCAGTGGAAGTGAGACTTCCAGTCAGAGCCAGTCATCTGAATTTTCTAGATCAAGGAGGCAGAATATCATCTTCAAACGTCATTCCTCCTGCATGTTTTAGATTTTTAGGTAGAAGGAATCACTCCCTGAAAGTGTCTAACTCTTATCAGTGAATATAAAATACAGCCTGGAGGACCAGAGCCCGCCCAAGTACTTAAAGCTAGATGAAATCAACTCACCTGAACTGGACATCTATCAGGCGCTTTACAGGAACTGAAATGTTCAGGATAAGATGGTCATGCACACTCACATTTATAGATCTTTGAGAAACAAGGCTGATATTTTAAAACTAGTGCATCTAGAGTTAGCTACTTAAATGGCTTTATTTCCAGCATTCACTGGCATCTCGAGATCAAGATGTGTGTAGCACTTCTGAAAATAACACCATTTTTCTTTAGATACATAGCCCATGTTTGTAAATGTTGATTAAAACATCATGGATATTCATGTGTTTTCTTGCAATTTGGCAAGAACAGTCTGAATTCAACACATTGATTAGATACAGTTTACATAAAACTAGAAATAAGAAATTTCCAGTTGTAAAGAAGCAGCAAAAAGACAACTGCTTTTGTCTTGCAATAGATGCATTGGCTGAGCTCAAAAAAACGAATTTTTGTGGCTTCTCCTCAAAATAATAGAAATATGGACTGGACCATAAGAAATGGGGATACAGCAGCAGCTGGTAACATTTTCTTTCTTAGTGGTGATATAAAATATTTATGCTACACAGAGTTTATGAAAATACCAAGATAAATCCAGACCCTGGATTATTGTTCAACCTGAGAGTCTTCATTCGGGGGCAGAATTGTAGATAGGAGAGATTCCTCATCCCTGCTTACACGTGTTTTATTTTTGTAATTGGAACTGTGTGTAGAAACGCTTTTCTCCGTATTTTGGTAAACCTACAATTTGGGAAGAGAAAATAAATTATATCTTCTGTTATTATGTGCTGTGCATAGAGAATGGTTTTTCTCCTTGAGAAACCTGCACTTGTAAGGTACAGCCCATCTCCTCTTGAAGGAGACATCCCTGCACACTGTGGGATAGCCACACTCAGACCTGCCCGTTACTTCTCACTGACTCTAAACACAGTCCAGACAACTGGTTAAGTGAAATGGATCTTATCTGGCCAAAAAGAGTGGGGTTGAGAAAGGACATGGGACAGCAAGCACTGATTTTGTTCTAACTACAATGCATCATCAAAGTTGCCCATCATTTGACAAGCAAACAGGGAACCCCTTAGTGTTACCAGAGTTGACTGACATTGGCAGTGGTCATACGGACAGGAGCGCATGCAGCCCCTGCCCAGCACACAAACCCTGTGTATCTGTTGGGAGCAGGAGAACAGACCCTGTATGGTTGACAGCTTCTGGCAGCCTAATAGGCTGCAAAGACCAGAGTCATTTATAACCACCCGCCATGCCAAAAGGTTAACAAGGACACTGTGTATTGAGAAATAGTGTGTCTAGTCCAGAGTAGACAACCAGAAAGGAATCTGTAGTTTTGAAAGGAATTGTCTGTCTTCTTTGAGGAGGAGATGTGAGTCCAGTAAGGACAGAATATGGTTCCTCAGATCCTGCTTATTTTTTGACCCTCCAGACAAAATGTGGCAGTTGGTAACATCTGAGAATGACATTTGGCCATTGCTCTCTGAGGACGTGGGCAGCACATACCTGCAGTGTCCCCACCTCTGAGATCCCTGGAACATGACCTAGGCTCAGCTCCTCCCACCTGGTAGCTATCAGCATTACCAAAGCCAACTGCACTGGCTTCTGCATTAAAAAAGCACAATTCTGTGGGCACAGGGAGAGAGATTTTAGCCACCCAGAGTCATGGTGCAGACAATGGCAGGAAATAAAATCTCATCAGGGATGTCACCCTTCCTTCTGATGGCAACGCACAAATGCTCTTGCAGAAGTTTCCCCAAAGTTTTAAATAGACCCATGGGGAATAATTCCATAACATAATGGTGCACTTGAATGGAAACCAGAAGACTCCCTTTCTCCTGAAAGAGCCAGAGTTTTGGGCGCCCACTTACAAATGTACTACAGCACCCACTAAAGCTCATTGTGGTCTACGGGGCTACAAAACATTTTTCTTCTTTCCRTGTTTACTTACTGCTCCTTCTGCCTCAGCCAGCTGACAGGCAAGAGAGGAAACTAGCCAAGAAAAAGAGGGTCTTTTCCTGGAGTCAAGCGCCCAGCAGGACTGCATTATGTAATAGCTGCAGGAGCAAAAAGGTGATAAACAGAAACATATTAGCTGTTGGAGTCTACAGTAAGTGACTGCATGGAAAGGTGGAAGTTTGGTGGGAATTACGAGGCACCAGAACCATTTTATAAAAAGAGTCCAGATTAGAGTGTGTTGCACCTAAGAAAAACATAAAGAAAGAAGAGGAAAAAGGGTCAAACTAAGAACGCGGCTTCGCTGGAGCCCCTAGCAAAATCCTGCTAATTAAAATATGGCCAGGATTTCACCCTGGCTGACACTTACTGGCATGCTAACATTTTTTTCCAGCTTCCGTATAGAAAATGATTGGAAGACAATTCCTGTCTGACTCTGAGGCCAAATCTGCTCCTTGTGGACTGCCTCATCTTGGGGATAGTGAAGTCTCTTTAAAGAGACACTGCACAGAGTCACTCTTTCACAGTGAATCTCTTTATAGAATTTGACCTTGCAAAAATCTTTCTGAAGTTGAAATACCACCTTAGAGACTTTACAGTTCCAACCAATACAATGCCTATCTGCAGAAGTCCTTTGCAGACTTATGTCAATAGCTTCCCGGGTATTTATAAGCCCCACAGCAATCCTTTGTGGGTTTCCAGGCACCGTCAGATAGATCTGCACCTCTAATGACATTGCAGTCTCTATGTGGAGAACCTTAGAACACAATAGTGCTACATCAAGGCACCAAGTCTCTAGGCTGTTTCTGTAAAYGTCTGCCAGAAGATCTCAGAAAACCCAAAGTCCTCCCCTTTCCTCCATGCTCCAGGTCTCATAGCTCCCTGCCACCTCCTCTTTCAGTTTGTCCCCTAGGAGTCCTTCTCTAGGCAGAACCCATCAGGGCAACTGGAGTCATATGGAGACTGAGAAGCAGTCTGGAAAGCATTTTTTCACTGAAAACACAGGAACATCATCTCCCTCCAGATCTTCCTTTGCATTTTTTTTTTCCTAACAAGATCCCTAGATTGCTGGAATTGAATGAAAGATGCTAAAGCTCAATTAAAAAAAAATGGAGAGAAAATTTACCAACGATTTAGTTGATATCTAAAATGAATATGATATAGCATTGCTTCTGGAAAAAGAAGAAAATGTAAAAAATCTTGTTTAATCTGAAAATTAGAAGTTCTCTGAGAAAGAAAGGCACAACTGAACACAGATAATAAATTAGTCCTTTCAAAGATACATAATCTTGAGTGTTAATCATTTCTACTTTAGGACAAAACCTGCATGATCAAGAAGCCTTTTTCAGAGTTGGAAGAAGATAATCTCAACTGTTGAAACTTTTTTAAACAGGGAACAGTGTATAATAAATAAAAAGTCATAAAAACAGTGACCAAGTAAACCTAAATCCCCATGCTATGCACCATTCAGAAAACACACTCACATATCTTTTGTAGCATAATATGGTCGGTCCATTTTAAATCCACTTTGAATTAATTTGTAGAAGTTGGTATCAACCTGAATACCAGGATAGGGATTTACACCTACGGAAAATATTGGAGAATATGCGTTAATTCAAAAATTCAAAAGACAACAAAGACAAGCAGAGTTCTTTTGCTGTGTTACAGAACATACCCAAAGAGAATATTTCCCATAGTAATATTCCATAGGACCAGACATCACTCTTCATTGTGTACGTCCTTTCGAATAAGCTTTCAGGAGCCATCCATTTAACCGGTAAGCGAGCCTGTACAGACAGGGGAAAGGATGTCAAGTCATGTTTTGACACAGTCTATCTAGATGACTCACTGTAGTTCTCACTGCTTGAACAGAATCAATTCATGTTCACTAAGTGAAAAGCTGGGCCTCTCTTAAGTAATCCCTCTAAATTCCCTATATGGAGAGAAATAGGCACTAAGAGCAGTTCATCTGACTCATTTTAGATGACTATTTAGGGAGAAAAAAAGCTGTGCTTTAGAAGAACCTATTTCACATCTCTGACTTCTAGAGGGAGCAGCTCAGATGGAGATGTCCACACTGTACTTCTTTATATTCATGGAGGATCTGGCATACCCCACACATATGCTATTGTCCCTATGCTGTAATTTTCTGTAACAGTAAACAATACCCAGCATTTTCCATCAATAGATTTCAGTGTACTTTTGAAAGGACATGAGTACCATCTCATTTACAATGCTATTACTATTTTGATTTGGTTAATTATACGCCAAGAATTTGTATTTGCCAAACGCAGGAAAAGTAAGATTTCTGCACTGTCTATACAGATATCTATAAAGTTAACAAAAATCTGAGAATGAAAAGCTTCACCATCTTGATTCCTTATCACTCTTAAAATGGCATGAAAAATAAAGAGCAGGAAGGAACTTACATTGCCCCTGACGATGTAGTTGGAGTCATTCATTACATCTCTGGCAAGGCCAAAGTCAGATATTTTCACTACTTTTCCACGGGTCACTAATATATTCCGGGCAGCAAGGTCTCTATGAATGCACTTACAGAGAAAATATGGGTTAATGTTCTGCAGCATTTCATAACAGAAGGAAAGAATTTCCTTGGCTCATGGTTTCATGCAGAGCTCTGTGAACTGGTACCTTCTTCCACTCCAACTACTTTATGAATGAGCAAGCTGGATGGTCCCCCAGTTGCTCATGGCAAGGCATGGGGCCAGAGCAGAAGGAAGTGTGCAATGCACACTTCTTGCTCAGGGCCATGTCTAAAATTGCAATCTAGTCTTCAAGCCTGCCACTGCRTGGCTCTGTTCCTCGATTTGCTTTTCACTAAACTGATCTGTTTTTGCCACCTTTTCTATTTAAACAATTTTCTACCCTTAACCATACCAATTTGGACTCAAGAAACTCCATTCCTTTGGCAACTTGATATGAGAAGCAAAGAAGGTCTTCAAAAGTGAGCACATTAAAATCCTCTTCTTCATCCATCTGTCTGTCTGTATGTTTAATTTCATCTGTAAAAAATAACCGGGAGTACAAGTTTTCCACGGGCTTCCTTGCTCTCTGTTTAATTCTATTAACTGTTAAAGGAGTTTTTACATGATGCTACCAAGAATAACATGACAAAGAGCATCCATCTTTTTCATCTTTTGCTCAGACACAAACTGAAGCAAAGGGTATTTTCATACTCAAATGCCACGTTTAGCATCATCAGAAACATAAGGCTGAGGTCTTAAACATTGCTGAATCCTTCTCCAACAAAATTTCTATCGGAAGTGAAGAGAGACATAAGACAGAAAGGGGCCTCCTGTGACACTAAATCTAGTCTGGCTAGATCAATAATATGGTAAATACAATAGTAATAGTTAGAATTATTAGAGATAACAGCAATTAATCTCTTACCTTCCTCAGAATACAGCATGATTCCATTTGATCCAGAAGCCACATTTATGTTTTCACTTGGTTGTGTGATTCCAAAGTCATCTTCTCTGCTTAGAGTCATATTCACACTGTATTTTAGTGGAGTTCCCTTTCTGGAGAGGGTGACACATTTTCAAACATTACATATAGTGGATAACATAATCCGCTAAATGTAAACTGTTTTACAATGAAAAGCATTATCAGCTATTTCTATTAAGAGTCTGGGCACAGACATGGGTCTTGTCAAAATTGGAAACATAAACAAGAGATTTCTTGTCTCTTGCAGTTGAGTGAGAACTTCATTACAAAGAGATCAAATCTCAGTTCCTCCCTAGGCCTTGGTTGTTGTAGTATATGAAGGCAGCTCTTAAAGAATTCAGTAATTATACCAGTTTATACCAGAGCTGAGAACATAGCTTAAAAAGTGATAGTAGCTTCATGAGCTATTAAACTGTTGCTGAATGCTTTACCTGGAATTTTGATCCAAATGGATATTGTGGTAAAAGCTGAAGTTGTGCTGTTTAAAGATATCTGTCAGTGTCCAATGAAATTTTTCTCTCTTGCTCCGTAAGTAGTTCAGAAGGTCACCATAGCAACAGTATTCAAATATCAAGTAGATTGGTCCTGAAATAATTTGAAATGTAAATGCCTCCTACTATCTATAGCAGTCTCCCCATTAAAGCCCTAATAAGGCCTCACCTTCTCCCAGGATTAATCTGTATTAAACATCCCAACCATCTTCCTTTTCCAGGTAAATAACCTGTACTGATTGACTTGTGGGGTGTCCCTTTGGAAAATTTGTGTAACTGAATGTTGCCTCTGGTACATTGCCCAAGATGGATTGCAAATCCCTATGAAAGCACAAAGAGACCTCCCCAAACTAATGGCATTGGGGAAGAGAGCAAAGGCTATGAAGATGCACCATAATATCTAAACCACTCATGGTTAGAGCAAAAGATGACACCCTGCTAATTGAATTGGTGGTCTGAATTGGCGGCATTTGACTTAAATTAATCCCTTTCATTTACCTGCATTAGCTTAATGCTCTAGAAATATCCTTTTCTTCCTGAAGGCCACTTAGGACTTGAGTGTTTTTGCTGATGGGATCTAAAGGGGAGAAGGACCTTACAAAGGAATGTGTCCGAGTGGAGCACTGGTCAGGCTACTTTCTAAAGAAAAGAAAAATAACTCCAGTTCCCTGACCAGACAGGCCTGGAAGCAAGCCATTACCAGCCAGCAGAGTGAAAGGCCCTAGAAGTGCTCAGAGTGGTCACACACCACCCTGCAAAGTCTTACATTGACATCACCGCTTCTGGCTGAGAAAGACCAAACACAAATTGTGGATATTCCTGCCAGAAGGTTCCCTGCCAAGCAAGATAAGGCACACCAGGAAAAAAAAATGTAAATTTTTTCAGAGGAAGGATGACAATGTAAGTGTTTTTGTACATGGGATTTGGACGTGACTGAAAGCATTGCTGTCCTACCCTGCCAGAGTGAGCACACACTCCCTGCAGCTCTCCAGCCTACATGATCACATCTTGTAGGGTGCTGCAGAAGGCAGCGTCAGCTATTGCCTGGAAACTTGCTATGTAATTTCAACACCAGTCATGATCTAGTTGTCTGCTTTTCTCTTATGCCTCATGTGTCTTTGTGTGACAGTATTGCTATTGATGCACACCAGGGAAACTAGACGTAGCTGATACCTTTGCTCTTTCTGACTTAATAAAACTCAGGTATTACGATCCATGTCATGGACGAACCCTGAGTAAAATCCTTAGACCTTTTCCTCCCACTCCTGTGCACTGCTAGACTAGCTAGACTGGGAGTTCCTGGCACAGGAACTATGTTTGTACATTGCTTCAATGATATGGCAAGAAACACAATAATTAATTAATGATAATATCCTGTTACTTTCCTCCTAGCCCTTCTTTGCTCAGTTCTTCCCATCTTCATTTTATTTTTACACTCAATCCCTTTGAAAAGTTGTCTCTCTTTTCATTATTCTGTTCCCTCTTTTTTCTTTCTCTATTTTTTCCTACTCTTCATTTTCTTTCCATTCATGTCATTCCCTTGGTCATTTTCTACAACTTCACAGTTTGATAAGGAATATGATTTTGTTTTCTTTTTTGAACTATGATTTCTTATGTGAAAATAATTATGTGGGTACAAAGGTACCTTACACAAGAGGTGTTTTTCCTTTTCTCTTAAAGAACTGGCCTGTATTAGTGCCATTATCTCTGCTCAAGGAAAACCTCTTTCGTTGAAAGACTATTGTATCACTGCATGTCAGTACAATTAGAAAGAATTCATTTTTGTACACACACAAGGCCTTAACTTTGCTTTCATGTCATCCTTAGCTTATTTTAGGCCAGAGAGAACAACAAAATTGTTTGGGAAGAGAAGGAAAAGAGAGAGTGCAGGGAGAAGAGGGGAGCAGCAGCCCGAGGGATACATATTTTGTTATGACTTGGATATTTTTAACACTGCTATCAATGGTCAATTTTTGATACTTCTGTTCAGGAGTCCTCATTAGTTTGATGATTTTAATTGGTACCTTTCCATAATTGCTAGTTACCTGATGCAGTGCAAGCTCCTAGCAGGTTCACAATGTTTTCATGGCTTCCAATGTGAGTCATCATTTTCAGCTCAGACATCAGAGCTTCTTTTTCTGAAGTGTCAGATTTTTCTGTAAAGGTAGTAACATCACAGACTTGTAAACCTCCAGCAAAGAATTCAAAACACCATTATTGCGATGCTTTGTCAAGTGCAAGTCTTCCTATCAAATTAATTGACCTGACAATAGGTTTAGGAACATCCTAGAAAATTGTGGTATAGTATAAAAATTAAGTCAAACATGGAAGATAAGGTGGGGGGTGGATCTTTTTATGCTTGGGAAAGCAATTCTAAAATGTTAGTATCTGTCATTCTTAGGCCGGCAAGGAATGAGAGTAGCGTAAGTAAGGTTGTCACAAGTGCAGAAAAAATGTCAGTGAAGCCTGTGGGAGAGAAATGCTAAGGGAAAAAAGATTTCTCCTCAGTTGTATGGCACACAAGAGGTTGTATTTCAACAGCTAAGAAGGCCATCCTGTTTTCACTAATAGCTTTAGGATTGTCTCAGTGAATTGGAGACATGGGCCAAAACAATCCAGATGATGGAATTCCATACAGATGACTGCAAAGCCATGGATGAAGGAAGAGTAAATTTAATGCACATGTGCAAACAGGGTATGGAGGCTGGCAAGCAGGGCTGGCAGCAAGGGACTGCATGGGGATATGGGTCACCAAAGTGTTGGTGCTGCAGCAGAGGCTCAGTCTCCTACATATTACCAGGACAGTGGTATGTGAGACTCAGTCAGTAACATTCCTGTTCGGCTTGGAGCCAGGGAGGCTCACTCATGCACACTGCTTTTGTGAGAGGTGAAGACGGTCTGGAGGGAGGCCAGAGCAGAGCAGGAAGGAGTATTAGAGATTTAAGAAGCCTGACCTACAAGGAAGGATAGAAAGAAATTATTTTGCTTAGCCAGGAAGAAAAGGCTGCAGGAAGATGTGCTGAAAGTTTTGCAAACAAGCTAGCTCGGATAAAGGAGGCAAGATAACAGTGTTAGGTAGCTAAAAGGAGTGCAACAGCTAGACAGCCCTACAAGAAAAGGGATCTTGGGACAGAGACACGAGTGTAACCACCCAGGCTAATTTGCACTACAAAGTGACATTCTTCCTTTTTAGATCAGCATAGCTCCAACCATCCCCACACAACACAGATCTTCACTGAGGTGTAGGACAAAACACAACATGTTGCACTAAGAATACTCTGCAGTGGTACCTTTTAGAACTGAAATATTTGAAGGAGAAACCAAGCTTTGTGAGATACAACTGATAAAAGTCTGTACTTGAAGGGATTTCCAGCACTGCTTCTGCTTCAGAGCCACTAAAACACATCACTGCTTGTGAAAGGCAGAGTTTATCATACCTTTCAGCATTTTGACTGCAACTTGGACTGAATCTCCCGCCTTGCTAATTCCATAAGCTGTTGCATTCACCACTTTCCCAAAAGCCCCAGAGCCAAGGACCTGCCCTACAAAACAAAATATGCCAATGTTATTTGTAACTGGTACAGCACAGGCTGTGCTACTCCAGCAGCATGCTTTACCTTGTGGATTGCTCACCAAATTCCAGATTTTCTCTGGGAAATTCCCATTTGAGATCATACTCAAATTCACTGAAGTCAATGTAGATGTACTCGTTATCCGATGGGCCTATCATCTGTATCATTTGCAACTGGCTTTCATATCTGAATTGCTTTGAAAAAAAAAGAAAAAGTTGATTAAGTCTTAGAGAAGAAGAAATTGCTTGGTAAAAACAAAAGGCAAAAGAAGGGGCAAGTATTTATGTCTGCTTTTACCTTTTTGTATTTATGAAAAATGAGTAAAAGCAAAAAGGCAATAAATAAGAGGAAAAATCCAGCAGAGGCATAGAATGCAGCATTATCCGGGGGGGAAGAAACAGCTCCTGCAACTTTAAAAGATACACATTACTAAACAGTGAATCAGAGTGTGTGTAAAGCTAAAGGTGTAAGGAAACCCATTGTGGTTTTATCAGTTCTGCCAAATTGCAGTCCTCTCACAGCTGAGCCTCCTCAACACTGTAAATGAGATAAAGCCACATGCAATGCAAGGAACTGGGCAGGACTTGTTAAGTGCTGGGTAATTCTGACATTTATTTTCATTACAAAAAAGTGTTATATGAACCAATAAATCTAAGCGTATTGAGCCACTGCTGTGTTCCATGGATTGGGCTTTGTGAGCATAAACAGAGGAATAAGTGCTTCTTCTTCTGCTCATTTCTCTTTCCTCTCTCCGTGTGCCTTCCCCCAAGACATATATGTTAGATACCAAAGCACCATTTATCTGCAGACTGGCTATACAAAACCTGCTCAGAGCATTGCTCTGCTGCTCAGCAAGGAACTTGCTTATCTAGCCAAGGACATAAGAAGGCACAGGTGGGTAGGTGAAATGTTTACACRAGGCCTGTGTTCATATCATGGCCTATTCAGGAAGGCAGCAGCAGCTGATGACGTTTGTCACTCTCTGCTCCTCTGCAGCCTGTCCTGCTGCAAGTCACTGCCCTGGCCCAGGCCTGCTGCTTTCTCTGCCTGACCCCAGAAACAAAGGAAAGGGTCCTAAATTTGAATTCTTTGCATTTTCCCCCTTCCACTACCAGTAATCCTCCAAGGGAAAGCAGGTGAGAGTTTCTCAGAAAACTTTGTGCTTTCTTCTCTTCTTTTATAGTTGTTGCCTGTCTTCCAAAGTTCAAGATCCAGTAGCTCCTATATCCTCTCTGGGATCACACAGGGAGCCTGGGACGCATTTCCAGGGAACCTCTCTCAGTTATGGGCAGAGCTTCTATCAGCTGTGGTCAAAAGCAGAGAACAGCTTGTCCCTCCATGACAAAGGAAATCCCTTGTTCCGAATGAATAACACAAATATCTTTCTAACGTTTCCCAAGTGCAACAGCACGTTTCCCATAGCTGAAATGCTTTGCCCTATGGAATGTATACGGTGTTACAAATATAAAGTACACAAACAAATAATCATATTGCCTTTTCTTATTCAACAAGGAAAGAATCTCTTGTGTCCCCTAAAAAAGGAGAGGCTGCACAACAGTTCACAAACCAGGGCTTAGTCTTTTGCTACCTGCCTACAGCAGTTGAAGGAGGCCTCACCCCAGTTCCCCCTCTCTGTTTCTCAAGCACAGACTGTCTGTGCAGCAGGTGCAGAACGACCTCTGTGGGCTGAGCAGAGCTCCCGTGGCCCATTTTGGGCAGCATGGTAGCACTGTAGTGAGCTCCAGGAGAAGAACAAGAGCAAACACCTGGCACCAGCTACCTAAGCAGCTTCAGCTTTTTCCAAAGCTGATGCCTCTAGGTTTCAGGTAGGGATTACAAAGAAAAAATAAAAAAGCAGGCCCCAACTTTGCCTTGGCTCCATCCTGCAGTTCCTGTTCTTGTGAAATTTCTGCTGGTTTAATGGGTGAGGCCCTTGCTTTGAGACTGAAGAGACACATATCCATCATTCATCCACCATTCCACATGTTGTATGCACAGTGCTTGCATTTTACCTGCAACAGCCACTGTGTTGTCAGCTAGTTAGCCAGATAAATATTACCGTAAGTTCTCTTTTGCCATCTTTAATAAACTTGAGAAAGCCTGTGCTAAAACACTGGCTTACAGTACCTGACAGGTTAATGAAACTCTTTTCACAGGCTGAACCAATGGAATTTTTTGCGCAGCACTCAACAGAGAAGGTTGTTGCTGTCTCTTTTATATCTAAAGTACTGCTTGAAATCCATGACCCCAGGGATCTCCTCTCTGGCAAGAAGTTCTGAATCCCCTCAGTGATTTCTTCTGTACAGCTGAAAAAGAAAGGAGGCCAGTTCTGATTTTGGGCTCATGCTGGCATTTTCATGGGGGAAGGTGGGTAGTTACAAAATGTGTCTTATATCTGTGTTGGGAGGATGGATGGATGGGCRTGGGTTTTATTTGTCACTATTAGAGTGAGATTTAAGAGTAGTTGCCAGTCTCACTTTTAATTCCCTGGTGCCAAGCACAGGTGATTTGGAGGTATTTGGGGTTAAAGGCTCAGCTGCTGCAACCCAACAGATCTCAGTAGAGTTACACCAATTTACCTGCTGCTGTGTCTTGGTCAGTACGACACATCAGGGAGCCCTGCCCATCACTGCTTAAAGCCACTGGTCTGGTTCCTGCTGCGGCTCCTGGTACGCCACTTTTTCCCGTGTGAGAGCGTGATGGGCATGGCAGCATGGGCAGGGGCGGAATGGGCTCTCTGCCTCCCATCCACTGAGCTACTCCCATGTTCCACCAGTGTCCATAAGTAAATACACAGAATTTATTCAGCTCTACACATAGAATTAGCTTCTACATGTGGAAGTTCCCAGGAAAAGAAATGTTATAGTAATTTTTATTTATTTTTACAGAAGGCTGTTTTAAGGAGTATTTTAAATTCACAAGCTGGATGTTTTCTTCCTCTTCCATTTCTGCACAAATAGATTGATGTTAGGAAGACTTTGCAGAAGTATGGATGAGAAAATTGTCCAGATTTTTTTTTAATCTATTTAAAATACTTGAAGACTCATTCATAATCTTCCAGAAGGTAATTTGACTTAGTACTTTTCTACAACTGTGAGATTATTATTTTTTTTTGGCGTATCTAAAAATAAAAACTGCAGAATTCATTAAACAGCTTAAAGCCTCCTCAGCTTCCCTGAAATACTAGTGCCTGATTCATTGCCTTTAATAAATAGAGGAAGTGGAAACACTCTCACTAACTTCACTGAAAACATTCTCACTAACTGTACTGTAATGAACTTCAGGTCACTGTACAGATGTATCACCCAAAGCTTTTTGATACATTTCCTGAATGTCTTGTAACTTTGACAGACCAAGAGAAAAACTTATGTGGGACTGTGTAACCCCCTAACTGTTGATATAGACCCAGTGGGGTTTGTTTCAGTGTAAAGAGCCTAAATACACACTTAGATAGATTTAATTTGATTCCAACAAAAAAAATTGAAAACTTTCCCTAGTTTTGGTGATTCGGGTCCCTGTAGATTGGGCCACAATTTCCCATTTTACAAGTGAACAAGAGTGCATTTTACACCTAGCTTGTTACAGGCCAGTCTTCATTTAGTCAAGGATAGCTCAGATACAGTCCTTGCAATGAAACCAAGGGAAAGAAAATTATTTACTTAGATGAATTCAGTTCAGGACAGTTCCTCCAAATCCAGGATGAGGCAGGGTAACTGTCAGAAATGCAGGAGATCTGCTTGAATGTTAACTGCATGGTTACTTTAGGTTTCCCTGCAACAAGATAATACAAGACAGTTTTCATCAACACTTCAGTGACTAAAACCATCATGTTTATATGATGATGTTACATCTGCTAAGACCAAGATCTGCCCTGTGTTTCCAAAATAACCCACCCGCAAGTCCATGTGAGCTGGTGCAGACCTCAGTTCCCCTGCTTCCTCCAGTCCCTGTGCATCGGTTCTGTGGGACAGGAGTGTGGGTGAGCCAAGGAGAGCACCCACTTCTGTGTACGGGCAGCCAGAGCCAAACAGTGGCAGAGCCAAAATTAGAAGTCCCGACTTCTGCTTTTGCAACTCAGAACAAGCTCTGTGCCCTGGGACTCTGTCAAGAGCCAAATTCTGTCTTGTTCATACAAAATGTGCATAGGGGATCGCTGTATTGTAGCTCATTAACCTAAAGCAATGGCAAGATGCTGCAGTCAGGCAAAACTGAGATAACCGAGAACGCTGGACAAGGCTGTGCACATCTGCAAATCATGGGCAGGAGCATGCAAGACCTAACATATGTATTGCATGTCAAAGGGTCTGCAGACTAACTGGATTAACTAACAAATGTCATTAGGAAAAAAAATGCCACAAATGGACTATAGGATGCTAACACCTAATGAGTATAACTGTTTCTTCTCACTTTATATTTCCACCATTCACGTGGTCACTACAGCAGTCCCACTTTCTGACTCTTTGTAGCAACGTCGCTGTATTTCACAGGCCTCATAGGCTTTGTGGCTTTCCTAAGAAATGTTCATTTTCTCAGTATATGACTAATTTCTCTTATTCTGTCTTCACTGTCGATGGCAGATTAAAGGGAGGAGTAAAAAAACAAACAAACGCTTCTTCCTCAGATTTGGTAAGGGTAGTCTTCCTTGGCATTCCCCACTTCATTTACATGGCTTTATTATTAAAAATGAAGGAATGCAAGACAAAAAAAGTGATTCTCTTCATGTCTACACTGCACTACTGAAATCCAGGGAGTGGTGCTGGAGAAGGATGCTAAGTGTTTATGGGTCCTGCCTCCTGTGTTGGTTAGGGATGGAGAACAGGCTTTCTGTGTGAGGCTGCGTGACCCCAATACAGGGCTTCTGGTTAACAGGGTATGTGATGGAGACCACATCCCCAATGTGGTGTTATTTAACTCAAACCAACATCTGGTCTGGGACCAAGGCTGGGACTGAGGTCTCCTTGTCTCTTGATCTCCTGTGGCAACTCCTGGGGTCCACTGAAGAAGAGTAGCCAGGACAAATCCCAGATATCAGTGAAAACCTGGGAGAAAATAGCACCCCAAAGATCTTTCTCAGAATCCTGGGACAGATCCTGTGCTCCCCTCGGGCAAACCAGGACCAGAGATGAAACAGGCCCTGAGGATACTCACTGAGAGCAAAGTCACCTTTGCTGATAGGCTAGAGTTATTTCGCATTTTAAAACCCAAGCCCCAACCTTTCTCACTGGGAGTTCACATCTTATTATATTAATTGTATGGATATCTCAAGTGATCTAGTTGTATGCATTCAATTAGGCTATCTTGCTGCCCCCTGACATGTGGTACAGGAAGTCAAAGAGTTTTTACAGAGAATATGGGACTTGATTATATAAGGTACAATTCAAAGCACCTAAATGAGAGATGTTAGGAAAGTGCCTTACTGTTGGTGAAAACAGATATTCAATTGAATGCTCAGATACTCAAGTATATATGTATTTTTAAAAACAAAAGACAACCTTATTCAATATCTAGTCAGAGATCACTCTGGAATCTGGTTCAGTCACCTTAGTCCAAAAGGGTTGGAGAAAATGAACATTTAATTATATCTCCTCTGTTGTAAGACATAGCAAAAGGCAAGGGAATACATGTAAAAACAATGTAGTAGTTCCATTTACATTAGTGGCAAAATCCCTAGTGAGAGACACCAAAGAGATCAAGATTCTCACCTCCAGACTTTGCCAAATCTTTATAAGGATTTTTTTTTGCACTTACTTCTCACATACAAAGTGAATTTTTTCGTCATGATTGTATCATCATTTTCTGCATAAAACACATATACCCCAGGCTGGTGCTGATGGTTGCAGAACTTTGAAGAAATGCTGTGGAACAAAGAGAAGGAAGGAAAAGGACAAAAGATTCTCTTGAGCATGATTTTAGATGCAGTGAAGACTGCAGTGAAGATTATGTTTGAAACAATTCAACATCTTCTAACGAAGAATCCAGACTAAATTATTTCTCGTTAAACAATATAAATCCCCAAATGTTACTGCCTTAATGAGAGGACATGTTTTTCCTGCAGTATCAATTTCATTCTGCAATTTGCCTTGTAGTTCCTGGAGTGCATCTGGGCTGTAAGGCTGTGATTTTGTAACAAATCCATCGAAAGACAAGGTCTATAATGCATCCTGGTACAGATGCTAAGTGTGGCAAAGGAATCAAATGCTCTGCTCCACAAAAGATTTTGATGTGAGCTTCTAGCCTATACAATAAATAGTACTAGGAGATAACAATGAAACAGATAGGCTTATACAAGATCAACCTCTCTGAAAGGAAAGAGCTGATGAATACTCAGAAATTAAATCTTCATCAAAAGTTCAACATCTGTAAGACAAAGCACCAACTGTCAAGTATTTCTGCAGGAAGAAGGATGGCCTTCTACTAATCCCTACGGCCTTTGGCCAGACGGATGGTAGCAAACCGAGACCCAAACCATGCAGGAAGAGGCTTGAGACAATCAAAATGGTGAGGGCAGAGTCCTAACAAGTCTGTGGGCAAAAGTTAGAGACAGAGGACAAGGGAAACCTAGAGATTCAGGCATGACTGACCTGTTGAATTACTGGTTTATGGGACAGGAAAGAGGCAATATATCATCTTATGGAGAGGGCATCCTATTTCCATTCTTTTTCACCAGGTTATTTTTGTCAGGATTGTTTTCAGATTTGAAAGGCAGCTTTTGACAGTTWACGGATATTAGAATAGCACTTAAGAAGAATTTGGTTGCTGGCATTTTGGGGGCAGATGTTTTGGTTGAGAGCATAGGGCTACAAAACCTTCACTAGCTTTTAGCATTAAAGGCAAGCAGACATATCAGGGAGTCTGTAACAGGCAGAAAAAAGACAGCCCATACTGGTAATCTGTGGTGTAAGAGAAAGCAATAACGAGGTTTGAACAAGAAACCTAAAAACAGGGTGTTTCTTATTAAACAAGATACATATGAGTGAATTAAGAAACCAAGCACCACCTTGCATTTCCAAAGGAAGAAAACTCACATTGGAGTCACTGGGAATTTCACCTTCTGCCTAAGGCAACATCTCCATACATAATTATTGACTTTTGAATGTCTCCATTTGGAATGGCCTTAAAGATGTGCCTGAACTCAGAGATTTCTTAAAATCAGATCTGTTCTAAGGTGTCTCAAAATGGATACCTAAGACAGGAGAAACCACAAATCATTCATCACTTTTGAAATCCTAGGTCTGAAGGATTAAGTCCTAATGAAATAATGACAAATTCATTTTATGAAAAGTTGTTGTTGATACCTGAAAACATAAAAAACACAAGGGGATGTGGGATAACAAGCCATATATTTAAAAGAGGTCATTTTGTGTAGGGAAACTCATTTGCTCTCAGGAGGGAAGTGAAAATCAACAGTGCCCTAAAACACAGAGACAACAAGAGCACATAGAAAATTCAAGTTCTGAAGGAATCTCTGATAACATGTAGGGACACTGACAGAAATGAACCCTTGAAGTTAAAAACTAAAGAAGGCGGCAAAGCTAATTAATGACATTTAATATGATCTATAATCAGGAGGAACTATTTGATAAGGAAATAGCAGAAATCAAAAAAGGGAAAAAACAGGAAATGAAAAAGGATATGAAAGGAACAAAGTAGAAGTGTTGGGACACAGGATTACTCAGAAGTGAACCAAAATATGCAAAATTAGAATCATAATACGCTAAGGTATGTGATGACCTTTTTTTTTTGTTTTGTTTTGAGAAACTTTCTGCTTTAAAATCATATCCAAATCTACATTTGTACTACAAGCATGGAGTGTTACATTTTAGGCAGAATCTTGTCACCTTACTACCCATTGCTGCTCCTGATGACATTATCAAACTGAATGAAATATCTACCCCTACTCATTTTTCTCAAGTGAGATATGTCTATAAAATGCTAGTATTTAATCAAAACAGGATAGCTGTGGAGGGTAGCTGTGTATTGACTAAGTAATAACCAAATTCATGTACTTTTCTCCCTATCGTACTTTTCCATAAAATCAGTAGAATGATATTAACTTAGCTGCCTACATAGGTATTGAATTATGTAGTGCTTTGAAAATGTAAAGTGCTAAATAAATGCAAAGTATAACTACTAAAATGAACCTAAAAAAAGAAAAAAAGTGCTTAATCAACACCACAGTCAGATGGATGGCTGAGCTGTCTGTTTGAAGCAGCTTCCAGGTCAAGCTCAAGTGATGCTTTGGGTGGTTAAGCAGCAGGAGCCTGGTGCAGGGCTGAGCCAGCCCAGGATGCGCTGCACTAGGGAGACACAGCTGGACTTCTCCCTGTCCAGCAGATGGTGATCACCACTCAGGAAAGCAAGAGTCATTTCTGTGCTGAAAAGGCTATCTGAAGTGACTCATAAATTCCAGCCCGTGCTGCAACTGCACCTTACTGATTAATGGCGGTTACCTAAGCTATTGCAGAGTTCCCAAAATTGTTATTGTTGGCCCATTCCATAGCACCTTCTTCTTATCTGGACTGAATTTCCACCAGCTGCCAATCATCCAAGCAAAACTCTCTCCCACTTGTTCAGTGAAAAGACAGTCCATACCAGCTGCAAAGCAAATAAACTAGGCATTATCAGCTTGACGGAGGTATCTATTGGACAAGGATGAGCAAATGCTCATGACTGTCCTGTGACACTTCATTTCCAAAATCAGATTTGACCACAAGAACAGATCTGCCTAGGCCACATCAGGCATTGCAGTTTAGTCACCAACACCCAGTTATCAAACGCTATCGAAGTTTGCTGACAGGCCTCGCTTTATCAGCAAGGACAGAATTCCTGTGTCCATTGCCAGGACACGATAATTTGCCAATCTGAACGGAGCTGTCTCTGGACCATGTGAAGGTCTGACTCCAACACTCCACCTGATCCAGATGAAAAGGCCAGTCTGTTGCAAAGATGACTTGACAAGCCAGCAGATAAAATCAAGTATACCAAAACACTAAGGAAAGAAAGTACAGAAAGTGCTAGCAAGACAGTTTTAAGCAAATGATAAGAGAGGTTTAAGAATATACAAAGGAAGAAATCAATGTAGACGCATTAACTCCTGCCTGTCTCTGCCTAGTTTTAAAGCTAAAACTTTAAAAGAGCAGCATGGCTTTATTTTCATTAAGGTGAATAAGATCTGTTACCTTGAAAGCTATGGGACTACTCTGAAAGAAACTCTGAAGGAAATTAGATAATGTTATCAAGAAACTAGAAAGCCTAGGGAATGGAGAAAACATTAACCTTCAACAGGATTCATGCCAGAACTTCATTGTAGGAAGTAACAGAAAAGGTAGATAACTAACAGGTTTATTCAAAACATGTTTTGCAAGAGCGGAAGAATACATGACCTGGGTAATTAGCAGAACGGTATGTTTCTGTGGCACAGACAGAGCCTAATCTACAGAGGGCCTGGGAAACTACAGGGCCCTGGATTTGATTTTAGCTATTTGAAGGATACTGGGAACATCATCAAGAACAGGATGACAAAAGGGGAACATGTAGAACTTGTGTTTCAGGCAGAGAACTGCAAAAGATCTGTAACTGCAAAATTGTGTCAGGGACAAAGCAAATAGCAAAATGCATATAACCTAAAGGGGTTGCGAGATGCATAACTTATAAAGGGGTTTGTTATAACATGGAGAAAAAAATATTCTATAAGTTATCTACATGAACTGCCGTTGAAAGCCAAATTAATGTTTGAGTACCCTTTGGTAACACTGCTTCATCACTTGGCCCATCCATTTGTTAAAAATATGAATAGATTACGAAATAAGGACAGTAATCAGTTCAAAGGAGACAGAAGGAGGAAACACTGTGAAATTATACCAAAATATTCAAGTACCTGAGTCCATCCACACTGCAACTTTGCTCACATGGAAATGTTTTTTGGGAAAATAGCCACATGCACCTAATGGTTGGATATGCTGTAAGATTAACTTCAAAGCAAAACTCTTCTTCACCAATTTCAAAATCCTCTCTAGAGTCCGTTATGTTTATAAACCCCTTTTCTGAAAAAAAAAAAATTGGTATTATGTTACAAACACTCTGTTGCCTCATGGAGGAATTTTGATATCTGTATGCTTTTAGTTTTAGTTATCACAAGCAAAAAAAGCACTGTATTACATCACAAAAAGGCATCCTGTTTATCAGAAAGAAGATAATGCTTCAAAATAGGATTGAAATGATGTCACTGTGTTCAGCTCCAGACCGGTGATCTGAGCCTGTGTAAAATCTGCTAGAGCTGCAGATTTGGTCAGACCCAGAGCCCTTCCAACCATTTCTCCCCTGACCACCCTCCAGAGCTGTGGCCAACAGTTCCATTATTACTTTGTTTTAGGTATGTGTTCCAGGTGCTAACACCTGCATCTCCTGGCTTTCCTTTAATAGGGAATGAAATCATGCAGCACTGCCAGCATAATCAGATGTTGACTGTAGTTGTTTCTCCTTCCCTGAAATAAGCTGAAGATTTTGCAAATGAATCTCATAGCTGCTCCTTTATTTCTCAATCTAAATTAGAAGTATTTGCTGAAAGATTACAGGAACATGGAAAAGTGTTCTGAAAATGTATGAGAATCACGAGCCACTGGTACTTCCCCATCAGGGTGGGATTAGTTTCACCTAATGGAGCTGTCTGAAGTTCAGCGACCCACCAAACTCTTAGTTTGGACCTCTGCTACATTCTGTGGAATAAGACGTGTCTGAATTTATCTAATCCTAAAATAGACTCCAAGAAAGATGTACTGAAGTAAATTCTGGAAATGTCTGTCTCTTGTTACTGACTGCTGAAGGAGCTTAGGTCACAGCTGGGGCTAGGTGACTCACCAGGCGAAACGAATCCCACCCAAAGAGACTGATCAGCACATAAAAGTGGAAGAAGGCCTTTCTAAAGGCATCAGCTCTGTTAAAATCACAGAATCATGTAGGATGGAAGGGACCTCTGCATGTCTCCTGTCCACCCCCTGCTCAAAGCAAGCTTGGCTAGATCAGGTGGCTCAGGGCCTTGTCCACCTGAGTTTTGGGTAACTCCAAGAAAGGAGACTCCACAACATCTGGGCACCCTGTGCCAGTGTTTAGTCAGCCTCATGGTGAAAAACTGAGCTGTAGAAACATTGCTGAACTGTGTATTCACACAGTTCTTGAGTGTTTTCCTTCTGGTTGTAACTCTATATTATTTGCAATGTTTTTTCTCTAACATCTTGGTTTAAAAATACTATGTGGAAATTCCCACAGAAACCACAAAAAAGTTCAGTATTTTAAAACAAGAAGCAATTCCTTTCATGCCTGTTCTCCTCCTTTTTGATATTAAAGGCTTACTGATTTTTATAATGTGGACCTTCATCTTTAGAATGCTCTTTTGGACCTCATCTTTCCAGACAGAAAGTCATCTGAATGTGTACTGTTAGCAACACAATCTGCCAAGTGTAAAGGCTTTTTCTCCAGAGTGTGAAGGGGCCTGGAACAGGGTATGCCATTTCTCTGCAAAAGAACTCAGAAAAAAAGTAGTTTCTTTCTGAAGCAGAAAGAAAATAGCACATTTTTTGCTTGGCTGACCACTTTTTGGCAGGTTTAAGTGTTTTTCTATCATAGAAATAGTGAACATGATTATTTCGTAATGATAGAGAGGTGAGTTGAAATTCCTGAGACTGGAATTGAAGCTTTCATGTCTCTGTATTTAGTGTATTTGTGTGTTTGCCTTTAAACTTAACATGTTGCAAAATAGCTTGTATATTCCTGAATAAAGATTGGATAGTACTAAGAACTCTTTATTCACTGCTGATGGAAACTGAATATAGGAACAGCAGACATGAAGGGCTTTGCAGCTGCAGCTGTTCTCATGATCTCTGTTGCGCTTTAAAGTTGGCTAACCACCCTGCCTGATGTAACCAGCTAAACAAAATGAGATAAGTTGGTGAAATATCAAGTAGCAAAGAGTAAACCAGAGCTGTCTGGCTGCAGGGCATTATTAGGCATTAGAAGACCACCTGTAAATGTAGTTATGTTGGCCAAACTCCTTAGGCAATGCAGAGTAAGCCAAGCAGACAAGGTTTTCTCTTTGTAAAGTTACATTACCACCATTCCCAGTGAAGCTATGGCTGCTGACTCATGGACAGTGATGGTTTAAAGTTAGGGCAAAGTGGTTATGACTTCTGCCTGTCCAGCCAGTGGTCATTTCAGAGACTGCTACCCTATGATAAGAACAACTGAATGAAACTCATATCACTGCTGAAAGTGAATCTGGAGTGTTAGCACAAATCAACACCAACAAAGGGTTTCATTAGTACATTAGGCTAAAAGCTGTGATGGATCTGAAGTGTTGCACATGATGTCCCCTTATAACTTTGGAGAGAGAAGCACAGCTGATAGCTAGGCATGGCAATATTCCCCCACAGCAGTCTACCATGTAAGCCAATAAACTGATTTTTTTCATCAGCAAAGCCAATGAACACTCACAGGTTTTGTTGGCATAAGGCATTTTAGGGAGGGTACAGAAAATCACCATGGTATCCTAGTCAAAAAAGTTAAGAAGACAAAATTGTATGCTGCTGCCTAAGAAAGACATAGTACATGTAATTTCCAACCCCTTCAGTTATAAATGACATCACTCAGAAATATAACCCTCCAGGGAGAGAGATTCAAACATCCCCCATCAATATGATACCTACTCAAGCTGATAGTTTAGTAGGGATCCAAGAAGCCAGTATGTCTGAGCTATGGTCACTAATATGAAGAAAGAGGAGGATTTTGCCCTATCTCTGCACAACCCCCTCCCACTTACCCTCCTGTTTGCTAAGAAACTGTGTGTAGAAAACATGGCCAGGTATCATACTTGGCTACCGTGAATTGCTACAGAAGTTCCTGCTCTGTAGTAGGCAGAAGCTGAAAAGAGGATATTGCACTGTGAAACTCAACTCTGGAGAGACTGGGGTAAGTATTCTCACTTCCTATCACTGCCTAGCTTAGGTGTTGTAAACTCAAAGGTCAACTACATCGAGGGTCAAACGTGTGGTGAGTGCCTCAGAAAGCTCAGTTTTTGAGGCTGTACACCCTGACTCCTTGCACGCCACTCAGAGACCTAGTCACTGTGCCTAGTTTAGCAGCTTGGCCCTGACTACAAGTTTCTTTTTTATGTCTTATTTCCAGACATTGGGAAAGGTCTGGAAACGATATGTTTAGTATATTATATTATTTTTTATCTGAGAAACAAGGTTTGCTGCTGATACCGGTCTGGACTAAATTAAATACTACTTGCTTTTAAATTAATATTTTACCTAAACAGAATGAAGTTTTCTTTGGTTTGCTTTTGATTTTGTAAATTATAAGGACTTTTGTAGCTTGGTGCTAAGAAAATAGTTCCCTTCGGTGCCTGGAAAGTAGAAGATGTGGAACAACCAGTAACACTGGAGTTATTTTCTCTATAGTTTCAGGTTTTCCTTCATATCTGTCTCAGCTGTAGCCACACTTTTGTATAGCAGTTTGCTAGTTCTGTCATCACTAGCTATTCATAATCTCTGTGCGCTTCTATAATTAACACAAATGTTTGGATTTTTTTCTGTTATTGGTTCCATAGTTAGTGAGCTAGAATTCTTTCCCAGATATACTTTTCCATAAATAATTTGACTTGCCAAACTCAAACGGCCACTTGTCAGTTTTTCCTTCTCCATAAGAAGAAATGGTGCTTTCTCTGGATCCCATTTTTCAGGGTTTTGTGAGAGAGTGATCCCACCTCAAGCAACATTGCAATTATTTGGTTCCTTCCCAGGTCAGGCCTGATACAGATCTGTCCTCTCATGTATTACAGTAACTAGCATATGAAAGGACCCTACAAAACTGCAGAGCAGGGGATAGAGGACTGCAAGACCCTCTGCATTACCTCAGCCCTGCTGAGGGAACAGCACAGGTGGGGTGGAAGTGCCTGTATGTGAGCGTAAAGGGATATGTAGTGGGAGCAAGTGGTGAGGAGGCAACTGAGGCCATGGCTACAACTTTTCAAAACCCACTTGCACTACTAGAGTTATAACAGGACAGTCCTGTCTCACGTTACTTGACACCAGTCATTGCTCGTTCCAGACTGTGGACAGACTAATACATGGAGCATTAATAGATGAAAATGCAGGGCAGGTCAAGCATTTTATATCCTTGACCAACTCCTGAAAATGTGTTTTCTGCAGTGTTTTRCCTCTGGTTGTTTTTATCTGTGCTGTAGCTGCCTACATATGAGTTGGTGGCCTTAGATACCTTCGGAGAGGAGAGCCACTTGCAGGGCACAAGTGGCCTCAGCCCAAAGAGAGGTGTGAAGAAGGGCAGAATGGCACAGTGACGGGACCTTGTTGTGTCCAGGAACCCCCAGGGAGCTCCCAGCCACACACTCCTGGGGATGCTGGAGTTACGTACAGAAATGTGAGGAAAATCCCAGCCTGTGTTTCTAGAAATAACAAGTGGCCTCAGCCCAAAGAGAGGTGTGAAGAAGGGCAGAATGGCACAGTGACGGGACCTTGTTGTGTCCAGGAACCCCCAGGGAGCTCCCAGCCACACACTCCTGGGGATGCTGGAGTTACGTACAGAAATGTGAGGAAAATCCCAGCCTGTGTTTCTAGAAATAACATTGAAAGAATCACTAGTCTTCCAAATAGTGACATTTCAGTTCACTTCTAAAAGTATCATCTTCAGGTACCTGAATAACTCAGTTGAGATTAATCTCTTGGCTTCCCTAGACTTCCAGTAAGTGGAAATAGGATTTTATCTTAGAAATCAATATAAACATATGCTGCATACATGCAAGAAAAGAACTGACACACTGAAAACAAAGCAAAACAACCAACCATGGGACAAAATTAACACTTGGGGTTGGAATTACCTAAAACTGTAATCAGAGCGGTTTGATTTGGATGTACTGTAGAAGAACAGGTGTAATGTCCACTATCGTTTCTTCCTGCTGCTGAAGCAAAGGCATACTGAATCCGAACCGCCGAGTGATCTGTTTGATATTCTAATCCTTCAAAACGGCGATCCTAGTTTTCAACAGAGGTTTGCATTTAATCAGTTGTTAGTGCTCAATAATACATATTTTAAAATAAGCCTTGTCTTCTTACCTGCTGTAGTTCTTTGTTTTCAAATGATAATTTAATTCTGAACCTGTAATTAGGATAAACAGCTCTGCATCTGATCAGCAATGGTTCTCCAACTTTAAGAAGTAATTCAGGTAAAGGTGCTGCATGTCTTTCATTTAAATCTACAAAATGAATACATAACCAGTGAAACAACAACTGCTACTCTCTCTGGAAAAATACTTATTTAGATCAAGATTTTTTCTTCCAACTCTATCTATTACTATATTGTAAAGATACTTAGATGTTGGAAAATTACTCACTAAACATGAAATCAGTAAATTTGGTGGATTTAAATGACTCAGACCAAATGTTTACAAGCTGTCTGTAGGGCACAGTTCAGCCCAGGTCAGGTTTATAAAAAGACAAACAAGCCAGCATTTACATATTTTAAGAACATTTTGAAATGCATTTCACTGCCAGGTAGTCCCAAAAGCATGTGAAAAAAATATCACAGGTGCTTAGAAAATGTAGAAGGGCAAGGTATTTTTTACAGGGATCACAAATAGCTATTAGAATTTAGGATTTAAATGTGAGACAGAGCAATCATATTCACTGCTAGATAGATTTGTTCCAGTGATTACAAATGAATAGCTTGGTCTGGGAAGCTTACTCAGATGAGTAGTGCAACTACCTTCAACGGCAGGATCCAGCTCATATGAAAGTAAACCTTAGAGGGAAGTTACCTATTGTAAACAGGCTGGTGCATTCTCTGCCCAGCTCATTAACTGCACAGCACCATATGTATGTTTGAAATAATTCATCCTCATGTAATCCATGTTGTACCTTCAGTATGCCATGTATTTCCCCAGTTTCTTCGTGCATTTTGTTAGGGCAACTGGAATTACAAGCATAATTATTCATTGACTCATTTGGTGAAGCTCAAACAAATGAATCTGATAAATCTCCAAGCCATGAGAATATGCAAACAATAGTGGGAAAACTGGATCTTACATAGCTGAATAAAAAGGAACTAGGAAAGGTGAAGATAAGAGAATAAAAATATCACAGCTGTGGAATGAATGAAGATAATTTAGGCAGCAGAATGAGTTGAATGACCTGAATATGCTCAGACTGGCTCACAAACAGGTAATTCTATGGCTGTAATCTGGAAAATAGTGAAATCATAGGTTGGGCTTTCACACTACACCTCTGAATTCCTGATGGTGGGGGCTACTGCAAATGCAGTGGCCTTATGTGATCCAGATCCTCAAACTGCCACACTGCAGAGAAAAGCACCATCTATAGCCACCAAACACACTCAAGACTGTCTTATTTGAGCTTATTTGCTGCTTATTTGAGCATATTCCCACTCATAATACAACCAATTGTATGTGTAAACATAATGGAACAATCATTTAGCTAGGAAAAATATGTTTTCTTGTAACATCTCCACAGGTCTAAGGCACTCATATTTCAAAAAAATGTGAAAAACTATAGGGGAATGAGATACATTTGATTTGCTTTGGTGATATCAAAATACTAGAATCTGGAATAACTTTTTCCAAGTGAAGAGCTGAAAGTTTCAAAAAAAGCACAACAGCCAACCTTTCTAAAAAAAATATGCTGCAGCACTCCAAAAGTGAGTCATGCAGACACAGGTTTTCAAACAGCACATGGGTGTGCAACCTAGCAGAGCTCACTGCATGCTTCCCCCCAAAACCTGACCCAATAGCTCTTCTTCAATTATCTAGTCAAACCACTAGGCACACTAAAGAGTACAAAGCTTCCCCCTTCTTATTCAGGAGATGGTAAGCTTTCAATCATGAGCTTCAATAAGCAAATAAATACATGCCTTACCTCTTTTCAGGTGTTTTGCAAAATATCCACTCCAAAGATGGCTGGGGGTAGCTCTCCGATATGCACTGTATAGCATCTAATTTTTCATTTTTCCTGAAATAGGGTTTCCCTGGTTTCTCTGTTAAGAATCATGCAAATGTTTAAGAACTGCTGAAATAGTTTTGAAACAGAATGTTTTGCTCAGTAAATAGTACATTAATTGACATGGTTGTAATTTATTTCATGCGATTTCAGTGCTCAGGGAAAATAAAATTATTCTGCCCTAGGGATATTGTGGGTTAGTCTTAGAAACTTCTCAGCCTGGATTGTTAAATATACAGCTTCCCTGATATCAAAGGCCTGCCTCTATACAACAGAGGGTCATCCTGAGGCTGATACTCAAGGTGTTAATTTGCTGTGGCTCCTATTCACTTCACTGGGCAGGAGTGCACACACCTTTAGAAATCACATCTGTTGAGACTGCAAAATGGGATCATTACATGCTACTCAGTCAGATCAGATACACAATGGAAAAGCAAGAGGCGATAACGACTTTTGATAATTAGCAGACTTTTCCATCTTGTATCCATAAGCTGGAGGTGAAAAGTTTCCTAGACCACTCCCAGTCCTCTGACCCTGTCAGACTCATATTTGAGCTAAATATAAAAATTTAACACTTTAAAACTGCTAAAGATCTGACTTAAAATGAAAACTACCGATTTTATTTTAAAGTTGGCGTACAATGAAATTACAATTTTCACCAAGAAGACTCACATTTTCTTTGGATTCATAGTTTCATTGCCTAAAAGGTGACATGCAAAGGCAACAATAACACTTTTGGCTTTTGAATTTCTTTGTTTATCACTAATAAACTGGGCCTAGAAGGTATTTTTCAGCTGTAGAGATTCACATCTCATGTAGCCTGAAGGACTTGATGACAGATGGAATTATGATATTAGATTCACAGAAGCAAAGAGAATGAAATCCAAACAATTGATATGGAAAAGATCTTTACCAAGACTGTTCTGAACTATTTTGCTTGCACATGTAGTAACACTTTTTACTTCTGAAGGCTCACTGATACGGTAGAGAAGGTACATTTTTGATAAACACTAACACCCTGTCCCCTCAGTAAAGTTGTTAAAATTGTAATCAAGGCATACAATAGGCCTTCAAATAAAACAAAGAGACACTGGAGGTGACACTTCTAACACTTGAGCAAGAAAAAAATCAAGCACAAATGCCTTAAAAACAAATAAAGAAGGAATGAAAAACTTTGATTATTGACACTTTATTAAAAACAAGGCAAGTTATGATGTTTGTTGTTAAACCTGTCTCTCTTGAAGGGTTTGGTCCTAATTACTTTGCCAGGCTTTTAGCTGTTTGGAGTTTTTTTTTTCCTTTGAAAATTATTTAAATTTTTTGAATTTTATTTTAAATTTGGCTATTTACAGGCAAAGAATATGGTATTTCTCCTCTTTAAAAAATATGTCTATATATGTGTCTTTTTTGTTCTAAGTTCTTGGACACCCCTACTTAGAAAGAGAAGACTGAACTTTGTTGTGGGAGTTGCCTTTGTGTCAGAGATGTCTCTTGTGTGGTCCTTAAAAAAATTCAACTAAACTTGCACACGCTGTGAGCCTTTCAAAAAGTCACACCTAACACATGCTCTGCCACGACTTTCTGAGTTCAGCAGTTAAAATATGAACTTCTCGTGCACCCTTGTGCTGAGCAGCTGCAGTGCAGATGCACTTTACCGCTAAAACCAGAAAGGACATGCCAGCCCAGGCTGCAAGGGAAAAACCAGACAGCTCTACTGGCTGCCCTGTGCCGTGAGTAAACCCTGGCGCTGAGCAGAGGGACCATGTCTCTCCCGTTTCCCCAGTCTCTTGCCGGCCCAAAGAAGTGTGAACGGAAAGGCTGTGCCAGAAATGCAGAGAGGAGAAGTGGTGGGGTGGGACAAAGTGGGACCCAGAGCGCTGGAAGCCAGAAAATAAACAGAATGGTTTAATCTGATATGGAGAAAAGCCCAGCCAACAATACGGGAAAAAATAGGTTAAGATGCAAGCAAACAAATCTAGCCCGCAGCATTTGAGAGCATGCAAAAGTCACCCTTGATTTGTCCCTTTTGGCACAGAGTGAAATCTTGCATAGGAGAGAAGGGGACTGATGCACATTTACATCTTTATTTGCTCATTTGCATGTTTTATTGACTAGTGGAAGTTGGCTCTCATGCGGTAACTCAATCTGTGGTTTTTGACTTCAGTCTCTCAAGACAGCTCCAAGTCCTATGCAAATCTAGGAAGATGAGGTACTCATGCTTGAAATGCAGCATGCGAGAGAAGTGGCACACAATGTGGGAAGCAAAAGGCAGAGACAAGGGGGCTTGGGGAAGACAGAAGACTTATAAAGAAAAGAGGGAGCTTCAGTGCTTTAAGTGAACTCCAACCTCTCCCTTTGAACTTGCTGATGGAGTGACTCCTTTCTTCTGAGATATACTTACTTCGGACAAGAACAGTAAATATTATTGTGTAATTACTGTTTTCGCTTATGACCGAGAGAGTGTGTTTTCCAGCTTGGGTTTCTCTTATTTGGGAAAAAGCCAAGGATGTAACATATCTATAAAACAGAAAATAAAGTTGTATTTGTTATCTAGAAGGCAGTATGCAGAAGATAGATACAATGAAATAGTTGGCATTGTGCTTGGCAGCATGAAAATACCAATCAGAGATACTAGTATTCACTGTTTACATACTGTCCTTCAACCAAAAGTGTTTTCATGTATCACCCTATACAAGCAGCACTTAGGAACTTACCACCACTGGTACCTAAGCACACGCTGAGCTGTCCTCGAGATGGATGGATTTCCTGAGCTTAGGACAGCTGACGAGAGCTACAGGGAAATGCTTTATCTACAATCCCATCCTACATGTCCTGCTGCGGGAGGGAATAATCTGGCCTTGGGTTTCACTTCAGTTGTTTGGTTGCGAGAACTGGGATACTGCTGCTGGTGCTGTTACTGATCTGCAGTGTGACCCTGCCAAGTCATATAACTCTCCATGCTTCAGTTTCTTTGACTTTAAAATCAAGATATTTGCCTCACATGCATACTGCAAAGCTTGGATTGATCAATGCCAATAAGTCCCTGGAGATACCCACTGCATGATGCAAAATAAATTAAAAGAATGAGTTTATTTCAAACTATTCTAACTTTAAGGTTCTTATGTGTAGATGCTGTGTGTATATATATTTACATGACAATCAGCAAAGAGCAGCCCAGTGACAATAGTTAAGAAAGACGAGAAGTTTTAAGAAAATAATGTATAACAGGATATTAAACACAGAGAGAGTCCCACAGAAAATATCCTATTTGCATCCTAGAAGAAATGATCTCTTTAAGGCTTTTTGATTCAGTACATCCCTTGACTTACCGGTTCTCCGAGTCCAGTGAGGGTTTACAAGCTTGTTTGTCTTTAAAGAACCAAAGGCATGAAATGATCTCTGAAATGTTCATTATCACTCTCAATTCAATATCTTCAAACACATTGACTTCCACATTTTTAGTCGGTTCATAGATGTTCTCTGTTCCTTGAGAATTCAAATAACAACCAAGATCTTCCAAAATATTAGAAATCTGTAATGCAAGAAGACAGATTGCTATGTACTTGGTAGTAAATAGGGTTTTTTTTTTTTTTTTTCATATCTAAATATTTTCAAAGGATGCTTTTCTGGAAAAAGCCTTCATAAATTAGTAATGCCCCCTAATGCCCAAATCACATCAGGATATATCGCATGAGGATAAAATTACTACTCTAAATAGAAATTATACTAACAGTAACATCTCCATCATACTTCCCTTTCTGTTTTCATTTCTACTCTCTAACTTATTTAACAAATATGTTCAATTCTACTACATGAAGAAACACTGTAGGATTCCTGTTGAATTAGTTCATTCTGCTTTGCAGACAGATGTCACAGAACAACTCCAGCCAGGAACATGATCATTTCGCTTAGTGAAATAGGCTGTCCTTTACTATCATTTTTATTTCCTTTCATGTAGAACCATAAGAAGAGACAGAGAACAACTATACTATATTTAGTTGGAGGCCTGTAGCTAGCGGTGTCCCCCAGGGGTCAATACTGGGTCCAGCCCTGTTCAACTTCTTCATCAGTGACCTGGATGAAGGGACAGAGTGCACCCTCAGCAAGTTTGCCGACGATACAAAACTGGGAGGAGTGGCTGATACCCCAGAGGACTGTGCTGCCATTCAGAGAGAYTTGGACAGGCTGGAGAGGTGGGCGGAGAGGAACCTCATGAAGTTCAACAAAGGCAAGTGCAGGGTCCTGCACCTGGGGAAGAATAACCCCATGTACCAGGACAGGCTGGGGGCTGACCTGCTGGAAAGCAGCTCTGTGGAGAAGGACCTGGGAGTGCTGGTGGACACCAAGTTAAGTATGAGGCAGCAATGTGCCCTTGTGGCCAAGAAGGCCAATGGTATCCTGGGSTGCATSAGRAAGAGTGTTGCCAGCAGGTCGAGGGAGGTGATCCTCCCCCTCTACTCAGCCCTGGTGAGGCCACATCTGGAGTACTGCGTCCAGTTCTGGGCTCCCCAGTACGAGAGACATGGCACTACTGGAAAGAGTCTGGTGTAGGGCTACAAAGATGATTAGGGGACTGGAGCATCTCCCCTATGAAGAAATGCTGAGAGAGCTGGGCCTGTTTAGCCTGGAGAAGAGAAGGCTGAGAGGAGATCTTATCAACGTGTACAAGTATCTGAAGGGAGGGTGTCAAGAGGATGGGGCCAGACTCTTGTCAGTGGTGCCCAGCAACAGGACAAGAGGCAACGGGCGCAAACTGAACCACAGGAAGTTCCATCTGAATACGAGGAAAAACTTCTTTCCTGCAAGGGTGCCAGAGCACTGGAACAGGTTGCCCAGAGAGGTGGTGGAGTCTCCTTCTCTGGAGATATTCAAAACCCGCTTGGACGCGATCCTGTGCAATGTGCTCTAGGTGACGCTGCTTGAAGAGGGGGGTTGGACTAGATGATGTCCAGAGGTCCCTTCCAACCTCAACCATTCTGTGATTCTATACTATAATTTTTTTTTGAGACTTCAAACAAAAGGCAGGGCCAGAATATTTTTTTAGCATCCTGCTGCATGTCATTGTGACATCTGGCTACAATGTCCCTCAACTTTGGGTATGCTTTACCAGGTACACAAAGTGTAGGCTGGTAGCGTTCACACATTTCGTTTCCTTACTATCATATATGGCTAAAGGAAAATTGCAAGCAAGAAGAGAATATTCTACAATCATTCTGAAAACCACTGAGGGACAACTGAGTCTCTAGGCTTAGCCTGAGCAAAAAGTGGCATGTAAATAGCTTCATCTGAAGAGCAGCCCTAAAAACTCTCCGTTACCAGGAGGGTGAAATGTATCTGGTGTAAGTTTATGAAAGGATCCAGTTCATTTCCTCCTATGCCCCACACTGTGCTTGGCCTCTTGGCAGTGAGAGTAATGAGGAAATGGTATGATTATGGTTCTGCTCATTCCTTGCTCCTTCTTTTTCCCCTTGTTTGATCTAACAAGTTTCTAGGGGTACAGCCTTATTCTGTATTGCCAGATACAAGGAAAGCACAGTCTTCCCTGGTGTACAAAATAGAAATAACACATTAGGAATTAGGTGGTTGGAAAGTGGAAAAGTATTTTACACAGACAAGATCATGAAAGCTGGTGAAATACTGCATAAAGCACCATACCTCCAGTGGAAGAAATATGTAAAATGACAGAAATAGAACTGTCAGTCCAGAGAAAGCCAGGAGATGTTCATGCATATGGCTACGATGGGAGAGACTGTATTATGTTCTTACATTTAAAAGACCATCGGCACAGCCGGCGGGTAGGGGTTGGGGGGAATCTAACCGCAATACCATGCATTTGTTACTCTGCTTCTTATATATCAGAATTATTGATTATTTGCTCGGAAATGAGAAAGATTTCCTAAGACTGTCTCAGAATACCAGTCCTCAGGAGATATTTTAATTGTAGGTCTCAGTTTCTTGATAATTTAGCTGTACATTGTCTCTTACTGATCTTCTGCCATTTAGAAACTTGGAGTCAGAAGAGAAGAATGAAATTTCTTATTTGATTACCTATGTAGCTTTAGTGTCTAAGCCTAGGTTTAGCTCAGGTAGGGATTTCTGAGGGTGTGGTGGTGGGAAGAAAGCTTCCCAGCCATCCTTAGCAGCTGTGGCAAACACACTCCATGTCAAGTATTCRGTTGGGCTGTGTGTGGCCACCAGTTCACATCACGGCCTTCTTAATCCTTGCAAAGCATTCATCTTTTAAATGAATATAGCTTTTTTAATTGATACATTTCCAACAATATTTAGCAGTAATAAGGCATGATGTGAGACAGGACAGCAATTAAAAGATCAGTTTTAGAGAAAACTGATACTTATCTTATTTCTAGTTCAAAAATATTAAATGTAGTATGTATTTCCCTCTAACTTTCTGTAGCCATATTTGACCCAACCCTTTTTATTTTAATTGTGACATCCCCATAGCCTAAAGGTTCAGGGTGTTGTAAGCTTCTGGGAAGGTATTTCTGGAATGGACAGGAATATTTTATAAGCAACTCATTCTCTATTAGTTCACCTTAGGAGATACTGATGTCTCTGGTGTTCTTGAACCTTCATTCTTCTGGCTGATAAATACACATGTAATCTCAGATATATTTTGATTCATTGCAGAAGTGAAAGTTAGTGCTGTCATAACAAGAACTGTAAAACAAAAATAGAAAACAAATATAATCATCTTTATCTCTTTGGTCACGGATAACCATTTTAATAAAAATAAAACACAACAAAACCCTAGAAAGGTTATATGTTTTCAAGAAAAGGCGAAAGGAGTGCATAGTTATATTATGTGCGTTTGCACACTCTGCTTTTGTGTATTGAAACTGTGTGAAAAAGCTATGCAGAGAACCTCTCAAAAGCATACTGTTTAGAAGTATGTCTCATAAAATATTGCAGAAAATGTCTAAAGATGAAAAACTTCTATGTGTTATGAAAGCTCATTTAGAAACCAGCCTACAAATCACAGGCTCCCTCTTGCAGCTCTTTCTGCAGCCAAATCTCAGACAGGGCCCTGTGAAGCCAGGCAGACACTGGTTAGATGCTCCTTCCCTTGAGCGGTCATTCACAGCCTTGGGCTGTTTCACTGCCAGGAAGCAAACAAGGTAGCAATGCCCACTCTTTTGAGGAAAGCAGATACAGAAAGGCGAGGCGGGAGAGTGAGGAAGAATAAGTCTGTGGCCTCTGCCTGCCTTCTCCCTCCTCTCTGCTTTCTTGGTTCTGTCACACCACTGTAGCCTACACAGTCTGGCCAGCTCACTTGGCAGCTACCAGCCTGATTTGCCCTGATGGATGGAGCAGATGTCATTCGCCTTATACATAAGGTGCAGTGTGGAGAAACTTCTGCTGCCTCAAAGGCATAATCTCTCTGGCAGGGCTTCATATGAGCCTTTCTGTAGGGACTGCAGCTTGAAAAGTCATCATTTAGACTTAAAGGAGCAAAACAGTAACCATGCCCCCACTATTGCCTATAAACAAGAAAGAGAGAAGTAAGACTACAGAACTGGCTGGCTAAAATGTGTATGTTTTCTATAAGCCCCTAAAGCCAGCCCGTAACAGTACAAATAAACACTGAATCACAAAATAACATCTCTCTGCTGCTGACTTAAAAAATTCCAGCGCCAGGGTCTTGATATTTTTTCTTTTTTTTCCCTCAGCTCTTGAGATGATTGGATATAGAGCAAGGAGCAGAGTTGAAAGGAGGAAAAAGGTAAATATATCAGGAAGTGCTTGAAGGAAGAAAGTAATGAGACTGCCTCTGCAAGTGATGGACACAGCAGAACTGGAGAAGGAAGAAAAGCATTCCTGCCATCTCTTTGACTTTTGTGCCTACTGGAACTGCTTGAGCTCCAAACAACAGCTCAGACAACCTCTTTCCAGCCTTCCTGGCAAATGTGGCTTAAAACTCAGTCTTTCTCATTCAGGAACCTAGCACAAACTTAATTTTAGATACTTAATGACACTACCCTTCCAGAGTATATACAGTCAATGGAGTACATGTTTTCGCAAACCTCCAAAGAAGGTCCTGTCTGCCTGTGAGTTGATCCTTAAGAAAGGTGTACATGACTCCTTTGTGGAGGCCTTCAAAAGCACATATCTTCCTTCTTTGACTATAAAGATAATGCAGGCACTTCTTGAGGCAGTGAGTGCTGGAAGGCAGCTGAAATGTAGGTATGCATTAGGTGTCCACATACTAGCATACTGTCTATACTAATCATACATACTCCACCGATGCAAGCCAGGTTTCCAGGCTCTCTCTCCAGCCTTTCACTAAATCCTTCTTGGTTCAGCTTGCTCCACTTTGGTTTGTTGCCCACTTTACCTTCCTTCCATTTTAAATCAGTCTGTTTAAATCTAAGAGACTCACAGTCAGGGGCTCAGTTGAAGGAAAACAGACAAGGTCCACTGATTTCAAGGACGCACCAGCTGAAAACAGCTGAAAATATGGCCTCAAAAGTTCAACTCACAGGGCCTATTGAGCAGTCTCTCACTTCAGCTTTCTGATCTGAAAATAGCTTTAGTTTCTGATCGTACAAGTTGAGCCAATTTATCCTTGGCATTACTCTACTTTGCTCACAGCAGTACCTCCTTGCTAGCAGGATGCCTACTGCCTCAGTAGTAAAAGGGGAAGAGAAACTTAAAGATAAAAGCCAATGGGGAAAACATTTTCAGCTAAGATGTAGGCAGAAGCAGACGGATGTAGTAACCAAACTGTGACAGCGACATGCAAACTAGATGTTTGATGAGCTGGCACTGCATCTGTAAAGGAGGGTATGCTGGAGTACATGCTGGAAGGGGGAGTAGTGAAGATCCTGAGAACCTGGTGTATAAGAGAAAACAGGTTTCCTTGTCCTGCTGACTGCTAGAGTTTGACACTGCTGTCCTCTACCTTTACTCCTGTGCACTCCACCATAACACAGGAGACCTGGAGCAAGTCCAGGAAGGCTTTTAGGGTAAGAAAGGATATTTTGAACATGAGATGATTCCAACTGCTTTACAATTAAAAAAAAAAAAGAATGAGGAGATAGGCAGAAGTAGTTACATGAGATGACACTGAGTGGTCTAAACTTGCGTAGGTCTTAGAGAAATATGTTACACTGATCTAGAAGAAAATGAGAACATGCATGAGCCTTACAGCAGAAATGGAATCAAGAATGGAAATATTGAGAAATGGCGACAGCCCGATTCACCATCTTTATTCTTCAGCTGCTAGCTGGCCTGTTCAGATTGCTGTTACTGTCTGCAAGTCAATCATCCTCCCTAAAGCCCAAAGTAAGAACTGCAGAGATATAAAATATTTGTACAGAGCACTGGGCAAAGAATACCAAATTTGTAACATGCATATCTTGCATTGCTGAACTCTATGGAAACTGAAATAGAAACAAATTGCTGCCCCTAAAAAATGTTTATTCATGTCTGCTTTTCTTCTTCATCATCTTTTTATAGGTTATACAAAAGTAAATGCAGTAGGAGAAATCTTGTTCTCACTGAAGTCTGATAAACCTCTAGCAGCCATAAACTCAGGACTTCATCAAGAAGTGTAGGCACATACATGGGGAAATGACCACACAAGTCAAAATGCAGGCTTGCATATAACAGTGCTGGCACTGAGAAGAAAGGTATAAATCTACTGGACAGATATCAAAACAAGATGCTGTATTTTAAGCTAGTTAAGCTGTCAGATGGTCGGCCTAACAGAACTACTTATGCAATTTTATTTTCAAATGGGGCGATGACCAAAGCAGCCTTTGAAAAAGTGAGAAAGTCACTCCAAAATAGATTAATGGTCTAAAGGAAGAACTTATCAAAAGAAGAATAGCTGAGAAACTGGAGCATTTTGAAAGATGAAGAGAGAACCTTTCTCTTCACAGATGCATCTTGTGTATTGTGTTCAGCTCAGTGTGCTTTGTATTTTAAATAGCAATCAAACCTTTCTTAGACACAGAAAAATCTCCCACTCTGCTTTACAGGTCGGGAGATTTACAAAAAGCAAACAAACTATGTTTTGTTTCTTATTTGGCTTCTGATTGTTTTCTCTGGGTGAGAATCTCAGGATCATCTTTCCAAAATCTTCTTCATGATCAGGGAAAGTAGAAATAGTCTTTTTTTTCCAGGAAAGCTACAGTTTTCCCACAGTCATGTGCTGCCAATAACTCAAGGTTTTGAAAAAACCTCACCAAAAGTCTCTAAAAGTGGCACCACAGATGAGCCTGATGCACATGCATTAACTCTGAGAAAACCACACCTTTGCATGTGTGGTCACCCCCACGTCACCTCCAAAGCAGTGGATCCAGAAGACAGAATTTCACTCAATAAAAAAATGACAAAAAACAGAGGGAAGTATGACAGGTAGCAAGAGCTGACCTTAGCTGCCAAATTTCTACCTTTTACCCAAATGTTATTTCTCTCCAGTAAAACTTTATTTTCTCTTTGCTCACCTTTTAGTACACTGTCCTTCCTAGTCTTCTTCATCATTGCAGCTTAAATAATTCCATGGTTCCAAAAAATGCAACTCTCGTGAGAGTTTATTCTCACATGATGATGAGGCAGGGGGTGTCGTTCTGTGTTGCAGAATAATAACCATATTTGAACAAGGTTTAACAAACAAGCTAGGCAACAAGATGCCTCTGATGAAGTTCATGCTAATTGTGATTAGTTGTTGTAATACTAGATGGGATATGTCCAGGTTAGGACTAGTCATTTATCTGGTCTTACCAGTTAATTACAGTAAACATCATGCAAACTGTTTTGATTATTTACAGTCAAGTTCAAGCATGATTGGGATTTGCGAGGAAAAAGAGGTCTATGTAGTGCAATTGCCCTTCAGGAGGATTTAGTGGAAGGGTACAACGAATCTCTGAACTTGAATCACTATCTGAGCAGGAGACCAGTGAGAAGAGAGGAGACAGGGAAGTCATATGTTTTCAGAAATGGCCTAATTAGGCTCTGTGCACTGAATCAAAAATGAGTAAAAAGAAACACTGAGATTGTACAGCATCCAGGAACGCTACAGTCATTTGCCAATCTCGTTTGTTTATAACAGAAAGCATTGACTTGGCATTTGCTAAGAATTATTTCTCCAGCTGGCACCACTCTCTCCGCTATTTTCCCGATCTGAAGCTGTTCAGGCTGTGACATTCGGCGCCGTTTCTTCTCAAGACTTCTGTTGCCAAACTTGCCGCGGAGCCTCTCTCCTGCGAGACTTCCCGCACGCGTTACAGCGGCAAATCCCAGCATCCGTAACACCCCACTTCCCGCAGCCTTGCGCGGCCTCGCCGCCCTCCCGCGGGGCCGCGGCGGCGGTGCGGAGCGGCCGGCGGAGGCGCCGCGGCCCCCGCGAGAGGGAGCTGCCGCCTCGCTGCCGCCCCGCTGCCGCCCCGCTGCCGCCCCGCTGCCGGCGCGGCGAGTGCGGTAGGCGAAAGCTACCGCGCAGCCTGCGACCAAACGCCCTTTGCGCCCTTCTCTGGGACTTGCGTTAGGCAAAAGAATAAAGCACTAAACATACGCTTCGCTCTCTGAAGTACAGGGGTATCTTCCCAGCTAATAACCAACTCAACCAGTTCGGGCTCCTGCTGCTTGCTACGGAGCAGCATTCCTTATTATTATTATTATTATTATTATTATTATTATTATTATTTTATCCTTAGTAAACGAAACATGAATCAAAAATTCCTTGTAAATTCTCTCTTAAATTAATCGAATCACTGATGACAAATAGCTGTTTCTTCCACAGTGGTGTTTTTACCTAGTGGTCTCCAGAAAACATTTTCTGATTTTCTAATGAAAGATGGAAACCTTAAAATATTGACCCTTTCTGTGAAGATCCCACAGCCAGCCTTGCATGGTTCAGATAGGATTCAGACTCATTTCTAATTTGTCCAGTGCAAATGCCAACAAAGGGATCTGTTCATTGACAACTTGTCCACTTTATGTCAACTTCTGTAGTAAAACTCACTGCTTCTCCCTAAGAACTTTGCTTCCCCCGTCCTTCAAAATTTCATCTACGCCTGAATCTAAGAGATCTTCTTTCAACATAGGTGAAGAAAAAGGAAGAGGTTTGCCCAGTCTACCCTAGGAACATCACTGCCAAGACTACTACAGCCTACTACAACACGGTTTGCTACATGTGATAGGGAAGATACTGTCCATAAATTAATTTTCTACATTTTTAATTCTTTCTTCACCATTTCCTCAACCTTCCATTCTCAGGTCCCAGATGAAAACAGCTGAAAGGAAGACAATTATATTCTTCCACATTCCTTTTATATCTAATGACTTCTCTTCCTGGCCACTGTTTCCAATAAATTGTCCTCCATCTTGTTATGTCCTAACATATTTTTTGGTACAGATTTTCAGCAGATTTCATTTTTCTGGGATAAAATTATGCCCTTCAGTGCTAATATCTTTTCCCCTATAGGAGGATGGCTAGCAGCCCTGCCTATGGCTCATTGCAGCCAGGTTTTCAATTATGTAGAGATTTTACTAATGAATAATTGGGATGGCTGAAGATTTCAAATCAGGTATTACACTAGGGATGTATTTTATGCTGCTCTGTCAGCAGAACTAAACAGAACCCTTTCTCAACAGAACAAGTAGTTGACAGTCAGCAAAGCTGCTCCTGCTCTTTTAYTGATTACCTACAGATCTCTTTGTTTCAGTGCCCTGTGTAGTAAAAAGAAGCTAATGATGGCATGAAGTCCAGGCATATTTATCACATGGCACCATTACATATCAAACTTTATTGACTACTTTTGCCATTAACTTCTATTGCAGATATCCAATTCATGCTCTATCATTAATATTGCTATTTCATCATTCATTTAGGCCAGAAAGAATAAGAATCTGTTTTGAATTATTTTTATATTTCTCTCAGTTTTCAGATTTTCTAGTCACATTTCTGCCCTCTTGGGTACAACAGAACTGCTGTTCCTTTGGGAATCAGAGCTGCTTTTAATGAGTGATTGTATACATTCACGATCAGTCCAACCGCTTTAGCTCCTTCAGGCTTCTTTGATAAATACTGACTGGTCTCATCACCATGTTGCTCCTTAATCTATAGATTTGGTTTGAAGTCTCCTCTTTGAGTCTTCAGTCTCTGCCACTGATTCATGGTTTTTACCTGAAAACAATGCGTTTCCTTAGCATGAAGCAACTGCTGAAGCTTGAAGCAAATGAGATATTTAGCTTCATTTTATCTTCCTGCCCTGCCTCTTCTGTTTCTGGTTTGCGTGAGGAAGGACTGCAGGGTTGTATTCAAACCCTTATTTGCCTTTAACTTTCCACCAGCTTTCCCTATGAGTCTGATACAAAGACATTGCTCAAACAGCTGAACTGTTATTTTGCTTGTTATCCAAACGAGCTTTGCATGGGCCTGGCTAAATGAATGACGGCTCTTCCCCTGTGCAGAAAGGTCCGAGCCCCTAGCTCTCGATCCCATGCTGAATTCTCCATGGGCAGCTCACATGCGCTCAGGGGAAACCCCTGCTCTTCCACCCCCAGCTCACACCACACTAGCCACTTGCAGCCCACCTTACTGCAACAAAGAGTAAGTGACGCTGCTGAAGATACCCCAGTTTCGGAAGTGGCTGAAAAGTGGCTGAAAAGACAATGAACCTCAGCTGTCATGGCAACCTTACTTTCTGGGGAAGAGTCTACACTGTGGCTGGTTCTTCTTCTGCTTCTCACCCACATCCTCCATCCTCACATGGGAGCTTCTTTCTGTCTCCCACATCAGCCAGGCCTTTCCTCCCCATGGAGCACGATGGCCAAAGCGATAACTTTGTGGGCAAAGGAACGCTGATGTTCCCAAATGTGTAATGGCTGTGAGGCCACCACAGAGGTCTCCCACTAATCAGAAAGAGGCATTGGGCTGTCTTGTTCTTGACTGTCCTCTAGAGGATCTTTACTCACGGGGATGACACATGTTTGTGTCATAAAAAAAGCGGGTAGATAACCCTGCAGCAAAACATACAAACAGATCCATCTCATAAAACAGCATAAGTAAGTTTGCTTTGTTTAACTCCTTAACTGCTCTATGTTTAAGCACTCCAGTCTTATTATCTGACATACTCTAGCATTGCTACTGAATTATCAATATTTTGCAAGCAAGAGCTACTTTTGTTCAGTAGTTTCAGGGAAAGATTCCCGGCAACTCATCAACAAAGAGAAAAGGATCTGCCCAAAAGAGAAATGAAAACAGAAGATTGCAGATAATGAAATAATACTCCTTGTCATCTTAGTATTGTAAAACTTCCCTTTTAAATTAAAAGAACAGATTCCACAGTTGGGTATATAATACTGTCCTTCATTTGCTGGAAGAGAGGGTGAGGGAGGGAACAGGGAAGGCCTGAAGGGTGGGTGGGGGAAATAAAGACAGAAAGAGGGAGAGTTGGAGAGAATGGTTTTGCTACAAAATATGAAAAGACAAAGAGGAATCAGAAGAAGATTATAAATACTAGTGAGTGTTATTTGTATCATTATAAGGTTAGAGTTAAAGAACAATTGTAATTCCCAAGTGGTTGCATAAATGTAAACTCTCGTATACTCATTCCTTAAAGAGTACATTGTAATAACAAAGTGTTTGTCAAACCAGCCCTTGTATCTCACCCATTAGAAATCTTATCTATATAATTAAGCCCAGACTACAAAGGAGGGGGTAAATAATGTCCTACTTTTACAACAGTAATAGAACTAACTATCTAGGTAATATACTGGTTTTTGTGTTTGCTTCTTTGCCTGTTCACCCTGTTCATTTTTTTCAGCAGTTTTTAAGGAAAGATCTTAAAAAAATAAGAATTAGAAAATTAAATTCCTTCTCTTGAATGGGAAATGGGCATACATTTATCCAGATATCTGTCTAGCTTTGTTATCCTCTTATGGCACATGAAATATAGAAAAGAAAAGAAGAGTCTATCCTTCAAACACATCAGCAATTTTTAGGAGATTGTCTGTGTTTTAAGGGTTACATATTCCTTAAGCAAGCATTTTGCACCATGTTTCTATTTAGAGTCTTACAGCATCTTTTAAAATGTATTCCTATTAACAGGGTTAGTGTTAAGCCATATGGGAAATAAGATCTTCCTTCCCAACTGAGAAAAGGTGCTGTTTGTTGGCCCTGGGCTGACTTTTTGGTCCCCACTTTCATTTTAAGTGTGTGATCATCCTGACTGAAGACCTTGTCCTTTTCTAGTGTTGATATATAAAACTGAAGTTGCTTTCTGCCTTCATCTGTCATCCACTCCTGCTCTTCCACATTTTTGCTCTGTAACTGTTTTACTCTCCAATTTCATTTCCACTTATGTTTGCCTTATTTTTTCATCCCCACCTTTTGCAGCAAACATCTCCATTAAGATTTTCAGAAAACCTAACTCATCCTAATGAGGCAAAATAGCTCCTTGGCTAACAGTGCAGACTCTAAACATATGGATGAATTTATGCCATGAAGTTTCAGATCTTTTGAAAGCTATATTCTGGGAATCCTGTGAACGAGAGGAGATGAGGGAGTTTGGATTCAACCCAGTGCTATATTGTCTTTGGGATAATAAATATGGGACAGGTTCTTGAAGTGGGTGCTGCAGAGGGGAGCGTGCAGCTCTGGCAAACCTGCCGCTGCTGTGCACAGGCACAGAGCACACACCACTGTACCGCTGCACCGCTGTGCAGGCACACAGGAGCTGTGCGGGCAGTTGGTCTGCCTGCTCTGGGTATCTTCCAGCTACTCAGTAGCTCGAAAGCGGAACAGCCTGAGCAATTTGCTGCAGAAGAGGGGGAAAAAGCAAATGAGGTCAACTCCCCAAAGAAAGAAAACATAAATAGTTTGGAGTTGCATTTACTTCCACTGGAAAATAACCCTCTTCTTGAACAATCTTTCCCCTTCAGGCATCTTCACTTCAAAAGCTATAGCTTATCTTCTGATCCATGAAATACGTGACAATGGAGGACCATGAAAATGTGTTCTGCTGGGCACTACTGTGTTTCCCCGAATAAGCAAATTGCATACTGGCCTTATCCAGCATTCACAGCTGGCTTGCACCAAGGTTTTTGCAAGCTTTGGGAAAGAGATTCTGGTCAGGATCAAACTTGATTTACCCTGGGGTGCTCATTGATTTCACCTTTCTGCCAGCGGCAGGGCTTAGTGCCTGAACATGCTCTGGAATGCTTGACGGCTGGTTTGCTGGAGAGAAATCAGTGTATTTTTGTGAGATGGACAGATCCTGCACACAGCTGCATCCCAAGCATTTCTGGGATTCTCCTTAAAAAGTAGAAGTGTGTTGGCCCGTCTCATATTTCCTGGCTGTCTGCTGCAGGAACGTGACAGGCTTGTACTTTTGTTTATCTGTATGTTCTGTGAGGAGTTTTTCAACATTATTGTCCTTTAGTTTTTGTGCAATTAGACACACCGTAATCTAATCCAGAGCTTGTTTGGGCCTGAGTCTGCAGTCTTGCTCAGATAAAATTCCCTCTCATTTATCAGCCACACTGACATCTTTGTCAGCAACTCATAACTTGATTTCTCTCAGGTGCCCAAAACTGCAGGTGATCCTGTGAACAGCTCTCAATAAGAGTGGGTGCAACAAAAATAAAGGGAGCAAGGGTTCTTGTTAAAGGAAAACTCCTCCTAATGAGAAAGGTCACCGAAAGTCTCTTTTCATCACAGAATTCTCCAATTTGTAAAACATGAAACTAGGACTGCCCCAGTTCCCAGGCCTCATCCACCCTCCCATTCCTTCCACTAAAGCAAGGCTAACTGTACTCTAGATAATATTATTTTTAACCACAAGCTCTTGTTTAGGATGACCAGAAAAAGTAAGAGGATGAGGAACTGGAATAATGCTTTTAATGTCTATAGCTCTATGTACATATATATCATATTGTATATATTGGTTTCTAAAGTTTCTGGAATTATATTCCTTGTTGCTGGGGCTCAGTTTTTCCATCAGATGACACAGGCAAGATGGTTTTCCTGTCCTGCAACTTTTGCCATTCTAGGTTTGCAATTTAAAGATAGAGCTGGCATGTTAAGTCTATATATATATTGTGGACATTCTCCTCTAGATGTTATTGTATTTTAGCTTCTCTTTTGCTGACTAAGTATTGCAATTTCTGATGATCTTGGTTCATCATATGGATAAAGTCTGTCTGCCTGCATTACTTTTTACTGGGTCCTACCTCTGGACAATAAGTGGATCCTTAAAGGAAACACTCCCTTTTTCAAGAAATTACATACAATTCATTAAACTATCAACATTTTTACATTAAAACTACTCTTAAAGAGTCATCTGCTAGAGAGAGACTTATGGAGCTAGCAATCCCCAGGATTTCTGATGTCAGCTATGTCTCTGAACTTCCAAACGCTATCCAGGTTGTATGTCCAAAAGCATCTGCTTTCCCCCCCTATTTCAGATGGCCTTATAAGAAATACTACCTCTCCCTCTATACCTCACCTTCACTAAATAATATCTCAGCACAATGAACAACAGTCCTCCTGGAGAATAACCACACCTCGGTGCTCACACACCCTGTGCTCTCTCTTCACGACCCTCTTACCCCATGGAATATGATTCTTTGCAGGGGCCTTTGGGCACTATCACATCCCAGATACTAATAATTTTTGTTTACTTTATTACGCAGTCTACAGGACTAGCAGAGCTCATTCAAGAAGAAAACACAGAAATCCATCTTTGATGGGGTTTGCTTGGTAGTGGTATCAGTAGTCATGCAAAGCAGGAGATCATAAAATACTCATTTTCATTTTTACTCAACCTTCTCTTCAAACAGACTTTCAAATAGACTCATGTAGACTTTCAACCATGAATGAATCATATCTAACAATTGGTCTTTGAAGTAAACATTATTATCATTGTATATGGAACTGAAACTGGACCACAAATTGTAAAATAGCTTTCCCAGGAATGCATCAGAACTACATCAGTTAGAAAAAAAACCCTCTCTTTTTGTCTCGGTCCTGAATTTTGAAACAGCAAGATCATGTTTGATAAGAGCAAGGCACTTATTTTAAAGCCAGAGAAATACAGTTTCAGGCATATGAGATGGAAAAAAAAGTCATTTCCTTTTCTCTTAGCAGTTAAAATGTTGGGAAGTTTTTCAGAAGAGGAAATCAAGCTTTAAAATCCCCAAATCTTCAGTCTAACAACAACAATACAGAGGCATTTTCTAAATATTAGTATCATGCCATCTCCTAATTAGATTACTGAACAACAACAACAAAACCAAATAAGACACAAATGTGTTGTAATATTTCACTCTACCAAGGTACTTCATTCACAGATTATTTACGAGAAACTGCAGATATATTCTTTAAAGTGATCAGATCAAGCTAGTACCTTTTACACCAGGAAAAAAAAACAAATAGTATTTTGACACTTTTTGCCTCGCATGTGAAATTCCTCAGGTGCACTGAGAGCAAAAGCCAAGCTGGACTGGGCAAAGGACAGACTGAGATGATGGGAGAGAAAAGAGCAGACCCAGAGGAGAGAAGAAAGGTGGGATGGTGAAGGAGAAGGAAGTAAAGATGCAGGAGAAAACTAACAGATAAGAAGTCCAAGGAGAAAAAGAGGAAAAATGTGAGGGGATGGAGTGAGAGAATGGGAAGCAGAGAAGAAAGGGTCCGAGCAGCAGGGAGAAGAGACCTTACCCAGCAGCTGTGAGGGGCTCCTGGAGGGGCAGGTTGGGGGCCAGTGCGCTGCCATGGTGGCCAGGCAGGCTGTGCCCTGCTGTCCCCAGACCCAAGTGAGTGAAACCCAGCAGTGCAGGTGGTTGTCTTAAGGGTGCACGTCACTGCCCACAATGAAACCACTTCTTCAAAAGTGAGGAGCTGAGACCTGAGCCTGAAGGAAATGGCTGTGACAGGGGGAGAAGAGGGGCCTCTCTTGGGGTCGGGGAACGTCTTCCTTCTGTTGAGAGGATCACTGCGCAAGCCAGGCTAGCTAGTCCTGGGCTGGTAGCTGAGGCTTTTTCTGCCTCTTTAGTCCTTAGCTCACACTTCTACGGAAACCTATTTTCTTGGGTAAATCAGATGCAGCTGACTTTTTGCTGTCCCACCTCGATTCTTATTTTTGAAGCAGTCTTAGTTTCTGCTTTTGCACACTGGCTGACAGTCCGCATAATTTATCTTGGTATCTGTGAGGGGAACAGCAAGTGGTGGTACCAGCCTGAAGAGGCGGGTTAAAAAAAATTCTAACGTGGGAATACCCTGCTGCATCAGTCATTCTGAGTGGAGGGAGATTTTTAATGCTGGATGAGAGCTTGGTCCTCTGGTGACTGATGCACACTTGACTTCAGTGTCCCCACCAGCAGATCTGCTGCATGCATAGGGGTTGCTGAGGAACCAGCTGCCCCTGTTCAGAAACGCGTGACCTGGAGGGGGAGCAAGGCTGCAGCAGGAGGCAATGGGGAACTAGTGCTGTCCACGGGAAGGTTCAAACTTAGCCACAGCTGCCGTGAAGTCGTTTCACAGATGACTTGTCTAGGGGATAAAAATAAAGGCCACCAGACTCACCCGCAGACGCGGGCCTCTAGGGACATGCCCGCGTGCCCTCACTTTGCCTTACTCTGAGCGTGGCACCAGCATCTGCCCTCATACACGCCGCTCTTCTTTCTCACTGTTTCCTGTTTGTTGGTAAATCAAGGGTTTAACTAGACCATCTGTCTCTAAAGTTGCTTGTCTCAGACAAGCTTCCTGTTTTATATCGCAACAGGTCATTACAGAGGGGCAAGCAGATCTTCCCAGATACCACAACCATACTCAAATCCCCAGGACAGAGAGTGGATCCAGGTCTAAAGGCTGATCTGATATATTGCCAGGTTGACCTACACCCTTCTGAGGAGGGCAGCTATAACTGACAGCTGAGGGGAGTGACTGGGGTATGACTGTGATTTTCTGATTTCCTTGACAAATTTGGTGCCAGTTGTGCTGGCAGAGGAAAAGGAGGGGTTGATGCAGCGCCAGGAGTGTGAAGGAACTGTTATGGTCTGAGGGAAACTCAGATGTCCTAGCAGCTTTCCTGGAACTGTCATCTGGTGGCACCAGTGCTCCTTTGCTTTGCATCACTAGGACATTCTTCACAAATACTACCATACCTTCCTCTTCATCATCATGGCTGATTAGCTGCAGGTAAAATGGAAATATGGTTCCAGGACTATGCACTATTATTCATCCTATTGCTATATTTTTACTTGCTAAGGACCAAGATTCCACTCTGCAATCACACTGATACAGAATATAAACAATCTCTGTCCAAAGAGCTTGGATGTAAGCAAATAAATTCAACATCAGAAGGTGTTGGTAGAAACCTGCCTGAGACTTTATCTAGAATGGATCTTTTGGTATTGATACTTGTTAAATGGCTTCTTTTGGATCAGGAAAGATTAAATAAAAATGTAGATGGACCAAGACTAGGGGGACATGTCACATCTAAAAGAAGCTGTAGAAAATGTCCCAAAGGTAGTTGCAGGAGAAATGGAGGAAATGGCATTGAGGCCAGCATTGTCAGCTAAGATGAGCACATGATCTCTTACAGGACTGCCTTAGAAATGTAGACTGAGGCAATAACATTGTACTCTGGTGCTGAAGACAAGTTTGTATCTGATGCAGTGCAAAGGAAGGAGCTGAAAGGATTTGAAAACTAGTGAGCGACACCTTTGGAAAAAGACACCTAAAACATGAATGGAAGCCCACAAGCCTTAAAGAAATCATTGCAAACAGGGAAATGACATGCTGGGAAATGACATGACATGACAGGGAAAAAACAAGCTTTTAGAGTTCTTATTCTGTCTTTGCTTTCCTGGCTGGCAGGTTGATTTTTCTTTAACCTTCACTGGTATATTGTGTTTTGCTCAAGCACTAGTCCCGTCTCCTTCAGCACCACACCTACATATAGCTTTTGCACTTAGAAACCAGGGTGTAGACAGTTTGTGCTTCTATTCTGAAACTACCAGAAATCTACCCCAGTAATTTATTGCTTGTTGGCAGTGAGGTGGCATGGCCATGACCTGCCAGAGCTGTTACATATTTATTAAACAGTGGATGTCTGTCCTCTGATTTAAAATTTGCAAGTGAGCAAGCTGCTTTATGTTTTCTCTTCCACCTGCAGCACTCACGGGAAGCTACTGGGATTTCATTTGTCATATTTTGCCTTTTAGTGGTTCATACAAGTCGAAACTGACATTAACTTTCTTAATCGTAAGTATCAGAATCTGTTGCTGGTGATTCAGCTGATCTGGGGTCAGAAGTCTCAATATACATGTGATACTTTCAGCTTAAAAGCTGCTGTGAAAGATGTCTTTAATTCAGATAGTTCCTATTTCTTGGATGTAGTCAAAATAAATATATAAAATCCACCATATTAACTTCTTTCTAAAGATGCTGAACTGGGGGTGGAGGACTAAATTTGCAGGACAGTAAAGCATTTTCCTGAGTAAACAGGATTTTCTTTTTTTCCCCGTGGGGCAGTGGCTTCTGTTACCAAGTATTTTATCCTTGTTATGTCACATTATGGTTGGCCTTCACTGCAACAGTTAGATAAAACCAGCTCCAGTGGGAGTAGCCACAAGGCAGAAAACTCTCCAGCTACACCACATGACTGGATTAGCAGCACACTGACACCAGACTGCTGTTTTATCAGTTGTGCTAATATGAACTCCAGCCTAAGGCTAGACCTCCCCACTCCACCCCCCAAAACATTAATAGCTTAGGTGTTAGCAGGAGCACTCCAGGGTCAACTCCTGACTTGCTGCTTGACTTGAATTCAGAACTTCACTGAGTTGAAGTGAATTTCTTTTTATATGTTAATGGATATCTTGTTAGGAACAACATTTGGTTTCTACCACAATACTGTTAGCAAAGACTTGCCTTGTTATGGACCCACAAGCATTACTACAGCAGGTTGCCCCATTCAATCCAGTATCCTGACTGCAATATTTGTCAGTCTCAAATACTTCAGAGGAAGGTAAAAAAAAAATCATGTTGTGGAATAATTTCCTCAGGAGAGGAAATCTCCCTTAGACTTCAGACAGCATTTGGTTTATATCCTGAACAATGAGGCTTTATCACCCTTCCTTCAAAAAATAAATGAATAAATGCTGGATTCTTGTCTAATATTACTGTGGACTCTGATCATGCTTGTGTTTTTGCAAACCTTGCTCTTTTTTTGTCTAATGATATACTGTAATGGTAATCTTCAAAAGTTTAAGTACAGATTATATGGAAACATTTTTTAAAAAAGTATTTCTTTGGTCTGTTTCAATAATATTAAGTAAGGCTGGTTCTGTAAGTAGAGATAATATCTCTTATTAGACCAACTGGTATTGTTGGAAAAAGCAGTGTTTGGGCACTACTTTTTCTAACTACTGGTGGTTTAACAAAAGATTTCTATCTACAAAACTTGTCTTGCCTACGTCTTAGAAAAATCACAGCTACAATAACTCTATCACTCAAAAAGTATTGTTATTCATTTGTATTATCTGATGCTAGCCTGCACTTCAGACTCTGTTTCCACATGATTTACTAAACATGTTAATTTTGGGTCGACACAAAGAGAAACTGTCACTCGCAACAGCAGAGAGCTTTCTCAACACTGGTTCTAATGTTAGGGGAGAGCTATTTGGCACTTGCAACCTGATTTGGCTGGGGAAAAGAGTTCCTGGCACAGCTTTTCGCCCCAAGGATTTCCATTTTTCTCCCCCCACATCCCCACCCCTTATTTTTAATCTCACAATGTTTTGGCTCTGCCTTCTTGTCAGAGCTCATAAAAATCCTGCCACTTGGCTATGCATGTGTACAGGAGTATTTCCCCATTTCTGGTTCCAAAAGTACAGCATAGTTATGACTTGAGTCCAAAATGGGACAAGACTCAGGGGCATCTGCTTCTCCTAATTCTTGCTCCCTGGATTTCATGCAAAGTAAATCTGGGTGTATGCCCCAGAGAGGAGCTGCAGTGTTCTTCACACAGCTGCCAGTCGCAATAAACAAGGGACTTAGTTTTGTGAAAAAACTGATAAAATCATCAGTTAGTACTCTGCAGGAATCCCCAGTAAATCACTGTGAACTGCATGAGGCAGTGTAGCAGGTCTGAAAAGCCATCGAATGGCCAATAGGACTCTGCATTCTGACTGACCAGTAGAAACAGGCAACAGAAATAAAATCTTGGAGGTGGACACATAGTTATGACCAGTGAGAAAGTGCCAGGCTCCCATATATCCCCCACTTAGTATAAGCACATCAATCTTCAGCTGAGTCCTTATATATAATTTATGGAAATGAAGAGACAGGAGAGGCAAGAGCTTGCCAGAGCCAGAAAAAGAGGCTCATACCATCTTTAGCCTTTTCTTATTATCAACTCTGCTCTATTGACCAAGAAAACATAGAAAAGATGAGGGATGCTTCCAAACTGATATGACATTCAGTGGCTCAGGTTTGGCATTATGCTGAATTCTTTGGGGGAGAACCCAAACACCGTTGGCACCATACCATATCTCATTGCTCATCTGTACTCACTGCCTGGCAGGATCACCTGTGCTACTGTCCAGGCCACTATCTCAGCTCTGCCCACATCCTGCCTGAATGTTTCCAACCTGAACTACAACATGCAGACAGAAAAAATGTGGGTTGTGTATGCACAAGCCCATTTGTGTCCTTGTTCATAACCTTACTGTGTATACTTAATATTAGACATATGCATGGATCAGCAAAAGAGCTGTGGGAAAAGCAGATTCACAGGGTTGAAAACACAGGTTAGAATATACTTTAGTGATGGGAGTGGCTACACAATTGAAAGACTCTGCTTGGAAGAATTTATTTCATGTTCAACCAGTTTACCCAGAAAAGGTGTTTCCTTACGTGTATCATGAAATCTTTTGTAAGATAACTTGATACCATTAAATCTACAGTATTACTTAAAGCTTTGGATAAAAGATCCATGGGGCTTGGGAAAGCTCTGGGTGAAAGTTGAGGTTCTTCTTCTCCCGGTATTAACATCTTCCTGCTGCCTCTTCCAACCTCTCCACACGCACACATACTTTGTGCACTCAGTTCCATCTTCTGTTGGGAAGGGACTGTTTCCAAGGGGACCTCACCCTACGATAACAGACCAGCAGAAGGCGATACTGGGTTCTTCTCTCTTCCCACAGACCTAGCCTTGCCCGAGCACAGGATCTTCCACCTCCCATTCCCCTCTATGAACCCAAACACTCCCCTCTGCCTGCCTGAGGGCCCTGCCCCACCCCAGTGTGCTCCCAGGGCATGGATGAGCAGGATAAAAGGAGAGAAAACACCTCACTTCCAGGCCCTCCCTTTTCCTACTGCAGCAGCTGATAGAAGCGTTGCCTCAGCCTCATGGAAGCTGGAGCAGAGGCAGAGCACAGTAGTGGCAACATCTTATCGTTGCAATGCTTCACGGTGCAAGGTCCCTGGTTTCACTCCTCCGAGACATAATTCTGATGACAGTGGTCTGAGTGATACGTAATTAGGTAGTGCTGTGAGCACCTCGGCTAAAGCAGCTGCAACCACCTCTGATTGGTGTACAAAAGCAAACTTATTTTGGTTATCTAAGGCAGCACAAGACCCAACCGAAATATTTTTTCCATTTATGAGGGCTCTCTTCCCAGTGGAATCTGCTGTGTTTTATACCTGTGCTCCTAATGAGACATTTTAATGGAGAAACTTCTACTCTATTTCCCGCTTTTCTAAACTTGTAGGACAAAAGATCTGTGAGCTCTTTGTCATACAAAGTTGAAATGAAGCAAAAAGTTAAAAATTGTTGGGGAATGGCAGAGATGATACCCTTCATCTTGTTTTCTTGGGATACCAGGCTAGAATTGGAGCCCCAATGCTTGTAGCCTTGTTCTTGTTTTCCATCCCATCTTTGTTGCAGAGCAACTTTTTTTTTTTTCTCTCAGCTAGTTGGTAAGCTTGGAGAAGTCATGCTTCTGAGTGTAAAAATGGTGGTCTAGAGACCACCTCAGCTTAAGACATTTATTTCTCAAAGTCTTTAAAGACATTAGTTGATGAAGGAAGATTTTGATGTTTCAGTGTGACATTTAAAAACCCACTCATTATTTTTTAAAATTTCTTTTCACACCAAGTGTCAAAGCATCTTGGAGGCAGTCCCCAAATTTCTTTTTTTCTGAGATAGAAGACTAAGACAGGCAAAAAAGCAATCTTAATTCTACAATAAATGTTTTTCTTACTAAAATAATGCCAAGCATGCTTTAAAACACRAGGATTGTTCCACTATGTGTATCAATTCAGTGATTGCACCACAAGCTGTGCCAACAATTTGACTGAGGAAAATTTTGAAAAATCTTGAGTGACTATGTAAATGAGTCACTGACAATTCACATAACAAAATTCTCCATGCTCAGGGAAAAACACTTCAAACATCCCCTTACAGTGGCAAGCCTGGCAGCTCTCACTCGTCTAGGGGGAGAATCCCTTAGCTTGCACTCCCGTCAAGCCAGCAGTTAGAGAAAAGCATTTTACTCTGCACATAAAAGATTCGTTCTGTGTTTTTCAGCAAGAAATGTAGACACTAATTTTTTGGAAATTTATTTCAGATCCTGCTGGGATAACCAAACAACCTAATCTCGACTCTCAGAAATGCGGAAAGAGGAGAAGAACAAATGTATTATGCCACAGGTGTACCCATCACGTCTCTGCAGAGCTGAGGCGGGCGAGCCGAGAACGCCCTGGGTTAGATCTGCCTCGTCTCAGGTCAGGCAGCACCAGAGACGAGCAGTGAGGCAGAGAGGGAGCCGGCTGCCGCCTCGGAGACACGAGATCTGCTCGCCGTCACGTACACCTCCCATCTGCGCCTTCAAAAATAAAATTAAAATTCGGAGACGCTGATTTGGAGGAGGCTTAACGAAGGGCTGCCGGCTAAAACAGGCCGCCCGGGTCACCACCCGACGGCGTGACTCACGCCGAGGCGGGTCACGGCGGCGAGCGCCGGCAGCGGGGCGGCACCGCGGGCGCGGGACGCCC
>NW_020450374.1:385226-391786 GCF_003343035.1 Apteryx rowi | reverse complement strand
GCGTTGCGTTGCGCTGCGTTGCGTTGCTCCTGCCGGGGAAGCGGCTCCCAGACGTGCCGCGGTGCTACCGGAAACAAATAACAACAGCCATGGTGGCGGCCAGGTGCCGCCGAGGTGCGGGGCTGCACCCGCCGCCGGCTCCGGGGCAGCGGGGCGGCGGCGCTGGGGCCGGGCTGGACGCGTGGTGCGGGCTCGGGCAGGCAGCGGGGAGACGGGACGGAGACGCCTCGGTCCCGGCTGGGAGGAGGGCGGAGGGGCGCTTCCCGGCTGGCCCTCGGGGCCCCGGGCAGCAGCCGCGCTGGCGCTGGGCCCGGCGGAGCTGCCCGGGCCCCCGCCGCGGAGGGCTGTGCTCGGAGAAGGACCGTGGCAGGGGCGGCCGCCTCCGCGGGACTCCCCTCGGGTGCGTTCGGTCAAGCCCCCCGAGCTGAGCTTCAGCTGTTGGAAGCTTTAAACGTTCCCATCGCAATACCTAAACTATTATCCTCTGCCGGGAGAAGAAATCGCTCCGTAAAATGTTCCAAAACTTCTTTAGTCTTCCTACGCTGCCCCTTCTTAAACAGTGGGAGTTCAGGGTGCCCGTATGCCATGCAGAGCAGAGTTGGTGCTACTGGTCAGTGACGCATCTTCCCAGTGTGTGGCCTGATAGGCACTTGAGGCTTGCAGCAAGCTGGCTTTAATAAAARTTGTAGTTAAAGCTGCACTTGATACGGCCAAATCCTGCGGACTCTAGAAGTCTGTTTAAAAGTGTCATGCCCCTTTAAATGAGGGTGTTAAGCTTGGTTGCATTATTGATTTCTGTCATAAACCTAGTATTTGTCTACATCAACTGACTCTTAACTACTAAAGAGTCGCAACCGTACTTTTTCGGAAATTAAGATGCAACCATGCTGAACATCCTGTGTATAGCTTTTATTGCTTGATACAGGAACTGGTAACTGCTTTTTGCCAGGTTTCAAGGTTGCTTGTGTTTAGTGTGGTGAGCTTTTGCCATTGAGCAGTGTTATCTGTGTAGTTCGTAGCTTGTCAGTGTCTTATACTAAAAGACACTGCTGTCATGTCTACCCTTCCAGGAAGAGCCTATAGCATAAAATTGCTTAGTGCTTTCTGTTATAAGATACTAAGATAAAAGATACTATTTTCAAGTTTTTGATCATTTTTTTTCAAACTTTAATTGTGCATGCTGAATTCTTTCTTGCCTTTCATCTTTTTACAGGTAAAAATATCTTGGAAAGATTCAGCAGTGATCATTCAATCTTTATTTGCTTTGCTTTTGAACAGAGCTGGGCACGAAATACATATCTCCCCTCTCTCCCCGCCCCTGCAGAAAGAAATAAGTAGAATCTGTTAACCTAATGCATTTAGGCTTGTGGAGAATGTGTGTAATTTGGCTTGGGGATAAAAGCTTCTATATGAAGACTGTTTTTTTTACTTGAGCCATAAAAAAAAAATTCTAAAACTTGCTCAAGTCCCAAATCTAAGAAGAAAACCAGAATTTGTGTGTGCTCACAGAGTTGATATTGCTGAGCAGTTAAATTATTTGAAAAACTTTTATCTATTGAATATGCATCAGCCCATCAGAGGTTCAAAACTAAACAGTGCGCTCTCTGCAGTTGCTCACATTGAGAGGGATGAGGGCACCAAGAATGGACAAACTCACTCCAGTGCAGTGTTTTCAGTGATTCCCTGCAGGAAAAGACACTTCATTTGAAGTTACTGGAGGCAAAAGTTTGGACTGGTAGGAGAAGATCTTATAGGAGGGAGACTAGCTTGGAAAGAAAAGTAAGGAAGGAGAGAGAGAAGTTTAGATGAAGTGCCTGGGAGTTGGCTCAGCCTCACTTTTAAGTTTCTTTGCTTCAGTAAAAGTTTGTGAAATAAATGAGCAGAATATTTGTACAAAGTCTAGAGTTTATCTGTATGGGTACTGACAAGTTAATGTCTAAAATTCTTACCCAGCTGATGACACACAGTGTTTATCAGTATGATTTCCAAGTGGATGGGCTGAAAGTTTTTTGTTTTTATGGATGCAGGAAATAATACACAAAGTTTTATTTAAAGAATAAAGTTCTGAAGTAAAGAATACAAAACTAGGGAGTGCCAAAAGGTAGACTGCCTGTACAGTCTTATTGACATTTTTTTCCTAATTTGTAAGTATTATGGTAATATTCAGTTACATGGTTATGTATTCCTTCTTCTCTCCCTCCTTCTTCACTGGACCCCAGCCTCGTTCAGTGCATGGAGTAGATGATGTTCATTGAGTAATTAACTGTGTGGTCCTTTTTATTATTAAAAGTGGGTCAGTGCCTCATTCTAACATGCATGTTACTCTAATCCTGCTTTGAGTACAGGATTATTAATTTATTTACAGGTTTTTCTGTGGTAATCGCAAAGGCTCCCCAAATACTAACTTATTTTCACAGCATAGGTGATAGAAATATGGAGTGATAAGGAAAGATGAACAGTGAAAAACTGGTTACAGTGTTTACCAATGCAAGAAGTATTCCAATACAACGATATCAAGTGAAATGAGCAGATGACATATTCAGGACTAACCAAGAGAGAACTTTCTTCACACAATGCACAGTTAAGCTATCGAATTCTGTGCCACAGGAGGTTTTGAATACTAACGTCTGATGTGGGTTCCAAAAGTGAACAGAGTCTTTGAAGAAAACTCAGCCTGAGGTTATTAAATGCAAAAAAATCATGTCTCAGTCAAACTCATCTACAGCTAAATGAGTGAGAACCTTCTGGGAAGTATTGCTATATGCTTGCCTCATACTTATGCTTTTGCGTACACATGCACTGTCATCCAGTGTCAGAGATGAGATAGTGGATTAAATGTGTCTTTGGCCTGACCAGTTGGCCTCTTTTATGTTCTTGGGAATTGAGACTGATTATACCTATGAACTCTGTCCACTTTCAGAAGTTAGGACTGCTGTCCCCCTGGCCCCAAAGTCCTTGATATTTGGAGCACATATGTTCAAAGCACCATTCCTACTTCAGCTGGAGCTGTGAGTGCTTGGCCTTCTGCATGTTTCACATCCCATACTTAAGGCATTCAGCTGACCATCTACAAAACAAGAAACATAGTTGTTTACCTGTCTCAAGTTTGATTTAAAAAAAAATAAAAATCTTTTTCACGTAGGACCTCAATGGCAGAAGTAGAGAAAAATCTGGTTTCTCCTAGGCTTTTTACCTGCCAGAGTCTGCACAAGGCTTTTCTAAATGACACGTCCCAGATGCCAGTCTAGGTGTCAGGCTGAGCAGTAGTGGCAACAATATGTAATCTGAGAAGACTTTAGAAGGAGCACAGATGAGGAAATTATTGTTGCTTGGCCTTCATGGGAAAAGATTTCACTGACTATCAGGGCTGTAAGGAACAGCCCAGGTAAGGATGGGAACGCGAGGTGGGGGGGGCATAATCGCATGAAAAATTCCCCTTCTGGTATCTGCTGTCTGTTTATGACACCTTCCAGCTTCTCTAACGAGCAAATTACACAGACAGCAGCCTGCCTTGCTGCACGGCGGTGACTCATGCAGAGAGCACTGTCCATCCTTGGCGCTGAATGAGGGAGGGTGCTAAGGAAAAATGTCATTGTGTTATTAAAATGTATCGTGTCTCTACATAATTTGGCCAAATTAAAGTTGCGCAGGCAGCTGCAGGTTGTATTTATTAACTTCTGAATAACTTAACAAATATAATATTCCTCTACATGTAGCCTTTGCAAAAAGCTATGTTATATATTAATAGATACTAGCTGAGGTATTGCTACAAGTGTTTGCTAATTGCCAGCATGCTTTTTGCTGTAAAATACATGATACATAGTGGTTACCCTGAATACTCTTTCATCTTGTGTTTGAATTCTGTAAACACAGCCAAAATACAGGCTTGCTGAGCTAAGAGCTACAGGTGCTTTGTGAGCTGGGCGGCAGCGGCAGTGCTTGCATGCTGCTGTCCATCGCGCAGCGATGTGCGTATTGAAGGAGCTGACCACAAGAGCAGTGCTGCTGCTGCCGCCGCGCTGCTTTAGCATGCTCTGATTCCTATGCCAAAGGCTAGTTCACCCTGTCCTTGTTAGACCTTTTAGTTTTGTTCTCTACCAAAAAGGCTTTCTCAAGTTTCTCGTAGGAAATCTGTAGTTAGAATAGGCTTTTGTTTCACCAGTGTGCCTGTGATACTTCTGTTAGCAGTGTTGCTGTTTCTCCATAGCTGGTGAGAAAGCCTCTCTCTGAATAGGCTTTATTGCCTGTCTGTGAGAAGGTGGAAAGGGGCATGAAGGCTTGGGTTGCATTGGGTTAGCCTAATAAAAGCAGTATTGCTCTTTCCACAGCCAGCAAGCTGGACATTAGAAGACCAGTCAGAGTGGCAGGGATTATCAGCTGCCATTGCAGTAACTCTGCATGCAATTGTTTGGTGCTTAGCTTAGTGAGAATTACAGTTTAGCTTTTGTGAAATCCATAAATAGGCTAGTGGTGGGATAGAAGGACCTTATGCATTCAAATTTTTTTTTGTTTGTTTGTTTGTTTTAAAGGTGTTTAAGTCTGTACCAGCCCATTTGTTTTTAAATACTTTAAAATAGTGGGTATATGAGTCATGCAAGATTGCCTTTAATATCTATTTTGCTGAATAGCCTATCTTTTGGATTACAGTTCTTAATGCAATGAAACAATGGCCAGGATTATTCTAAATATGGATGTTTGTAATCTTTGATAGTGTTTCACAATTTACAGCTTGAAGTATTTAAACACACAGACAGTTATCTCAAACTTTAAATATATTTTGTGGTATGTCACACAGTGATCAGTTTTACCCTGGGTTTGTTTCTTCTGTGCTGAAGTACAGAAAACAGGTCTTGTGGTTAGCCTATAGGGTTGAGAATTCTTTTTTCAGACCTGTTTGTACTTTTTGCAGGTGCTACTATATTAGTTGTCTTATACCTGATTTTATTTATTTATTTGAGAGGTGTTTCCACTTTTAATTTTCTGGACAGCTAGGTGATGTGATTTTTATCTTTTTGAATATTTTTAATTGAGACAATTCGGAGAATTGAAGGGACATTTGGAGGCAACTGAGAATTGAAGACTAAAAACAATAACGAGTCAATGAGAACTAAGAAGAACAATAATGAGTATGGCAGGAAATGAAAATTATCAAAGTCATGTAATCGCTTTTTATCTCATGTCAACTCTAGAAATTAGGAAATGATAGATGTGGATTTTCTTTTTCCTTTTGTGTTTCATGCAGAACTGGAGTAGGGGGGAAAAGGTAAAATTAGTTTTAGAAAAGGAGGAGGAAGGAAAAAAATCTACAAAACTGCAAAGTTATGTGTGATTTTGAAGGGCAGTTTTAGCATTTGAAACTTTTACCAGAAATAAAATATACTATTAATTGGGTTTGAAATTGATTTTATCAGTTTATATACTTTTTTAACTGTGTGGAAAAAATCATTTGAAGCCTAAATATTCCACAGGAGTTATGGATACCTTGGGAGTACTGGTAATTATTTGTTTCTGGTAGTGCCTGCCACGTGTTGGGTTTTAAAAAAAACATAAAGAAGGCACTATTGCTGTTGTAATTCTTTTTTTCCGTTTCAAAGACAAAGATGCAAAGCGGGGGGGGGGGAATAGTTGCAGACATTGTGTAAGTAAACTTGAAAGTAATATATGCTATATCTTAATATGATTTTTGATATTGTTTTTATTAAAGATAGAGTATCCCCATTTAGTTTTTATCTAGCAGTTATTAGATAACTGATTTTTTGTAGGTATCACTATAGGAGTGGGCCTTCAGGAAGGATTTGAATGCACAGAAAATAGTGACCTTGGGGACCAGCTCAGAAAGAGTTCCATGTGTAAGGAACCTCCTAGAAGCAAGTTTAGACTGCTGCGGGAAAAATGGACAAATGGTAAGTGAGGCTGGGGTGATAAAGTAAGGAGAAGCTGGTCTTTTGGACCTCCAAAGCAGACAGAAGACTTGGGCTTGAGGCAGCTGAGGAAAAGGGGGTCAGAGGAGGGATTTAGATAGTAAGCTGATGTGGCTGGTGTTTTCCTTATCTGTTGCTTTTGTAGCAAAAATGTTAAACAGGACACTACCAGGGCAGTGCTCTCTTCAACAACTGTATATTGAAGATGAATCAGAGTAGATCGATCCCTCTCTCCCTCTCTCCCTCTCTCCCTCTCTCCCTCTCTCCCTCTCTCCCTCTCTCCCTCTCTCCCTCTCTGTGTGTGTGCATGCATCTGTGTGTGTGGGCGAGAGACACACCAGTCTTTCAGAAATTAACAAATTCTGATTATGTGATTATTGTGTGATTGATTATCAAAGATATTTTGTGCTTAATGCTTATTTGTATTTTTTTATCTGCTTCCTTACAGCATTTTACTCCTGATATTTTTTCTTTAAGAACTGAGATTTAGAAACAAGTGCATATATACAAAAGTGAGAGTAGACATGCACGGTACAAGCATGTCAGGTTAGCTGTGAATACCAAATTCCTGTAGTCTTTGGTAGACTCCCTCATTGAAAGGCTGCAGTAGTTCTAATGGTGATGAAACTGGCAGGAAGA
>NW_020450374.1:335764-385100 GCF_003343035.1 Apteryx rowi | reverse complement strand
CCTAACATCCTGCTCATGTTCTATGCATGTTTCATACCACTGTGTCTTATATACAAGTTGAATTTTAGATACAGGAAGAAGGTTAATAAAAACAAAAGCTTAAACATGAATGTTTTCATTTGATGAAAAACTTTATGCAATATATTGAACAATTTGATGCCATACATCCAAGAATTGTGAAAACTTTTGGAAATGGTCTATTCTGAAAGTTTTAACATCAAGTAGATTGCTTTAGCCTGGCTTACTGTTTCTGATAACTGAGTACTTCTGATGATGCTTTTTAAAAAGTATATCTCATTTAATTTGTATTATCACAGTGCTTTTGGACTCAATCCATGACTAGGAGTCCTGCTGCTCTAGATGCTGTACGAAGAGATTTTTACAGAGCAGAAAGATGGTTCCTATCTTAGCAAATTTATAGCAAAGGGAAAAGTTGCCTGTGGTCTAGGGAGTTTTCAGTCTTTATCAGATGCTTTTATGATATGCGTTAGAGAGCTGAAAAAATAGCTGCCCAGTCATTTAATATTACAGTGAAGACTGCTGTTTTCCTCTGTTTGACCATGAATATCTCACCACTTAGTGGGAGTGTTTGTAAATAAGGCAGCATTTCCCAAACTATTTTGCTTCCTGTCTGCCTTTCTGCCAACTTGGTTCATTTGTGCTATCTGCCCTCCAACTGCACTTTCATTCACAGCGTTGTAACCCAGCAGTGTACTTCTACTTTTGCTCTGTATGCCTGGGGGATTGGTTCACAGTTTCTTTGTCTGTTGTCTCTATTTCAGTGATTCCTAGTCTGGTTTTGAAAAATGTTGCATTAAATGAGAGGCATAAAATAACACCGGAGAATCCACTTTTCTCTAGCAAGTTGTAACAATAGTAGTGGCAGTGTAAAGAAAGCAGCATTCTGAGATGCACACTCTAGTAAGTATAGCGCTTGTGAACTATTACAGTGTACGAGTGAGGCTATTAACTCAAGCATGTGACTTTCCTGATACAAACATGTCAGTACAAAACAAAGTAGGATAAGCATAAGCACCTCTGACACCACAGTGCTTCTATGATACTAAAACCAGTTTTAAGGCTTAAATGACTTGCTATAGATAGCCTTTGTCTAAAAGCTTTATTTTTCTTGTCTTGATATTAGGATAGCTATCTCTGTGTAAAATTCCAGTGGAGATAAGGCACTGCTGTTTTTACTACTTTATATCTAGTTGAGATAATACCTTCTCCTATGTATGCACATATGTGCCTGAGCATATGATTCAGTTTACCAAGCTATGTTGAGGTGAAAATTGCCTGTATTGTGGCTGCACTGCAAGGCTAAATCAAGATTACCTCCATATATAACCCCCTTTTTTCCAGCATAAATGTAAGGATAATATAATTTTTTCTAAAACAGTGATAATAGCAAAACAATTGGTTTCAATCTCTGTATTATTACCTTGCCAGAAATATTTGAATTGTTGTTTTGAAAAAAGTGAGTGTGGAAGTGCTGATGACATCTTAATGTGTCAATCTTACTTTAGCCCATTTGCTTTTTGGGGCAATCTATCACATTACTGCAAAGGCTTTTTTTGTGTTGAGAACAATTTCTGAGGCCATCAGTGCTGATGCCTAGTTCATAAAAGAAGCAGCATAGGATACTGCAGTACATGTTTACTGTTTTGAGTGAAGGTATCAGGAATGCCATCTTTCCAGATAGTATTTGTATTAGACAAGACAAACATTAAAAACTAAAACCAAATGAAACCCACTGATTCTGCTGAGGCATTTGTGTTGAGTTCATCACAGCAGTACTGAAGCACCTAGGCTCTGATGAGATCCTTTGTTCCTGAAAGAATTCTTTGAAATAAATAGGGCAAAAATAACCACCTGCTTTTCTCTTTGGTGCCTGCATCCAAATGGAAGCCTACTTTCTGCTAACACTCTGTGGGAAAAGAATTATCTAAGAAGATATTTATTTTTAATTGCAATTGTCATATTAAACTGCAGTGCTACTCACCAAGCAAAAAGCTGAGATAATGTATGTATAAAATATTGAAAAAGTCTTCTGAATTTCTCAAGATGTGTTTTATTTAATTTCTTTCCAGAATTACTGAAATGCAATTTCTGGTTTTGTTTAATACTGAAGGAGTTTAGAAATTTTGTCTCGTTGTCACATATGTGCTTACTTAATGTGTTAGTGTTTTTTTTAAATAGGATTCTTAGTTTGCTTATTATTTGCATAATTTGGTAGTATCTCCTGGAAAAGGAGACTAAGCTCTTCCTGTTTCCTGACACATCCATCTTTTCTTTTCAGACCTGCCTAGTCAACTTTTCTACCTCTATGAAAAACTTGTATTACTTCAAGACATGAATAGTACTRTTAAAGAACAGAAAGGCATATTCCTTTGACAAGAATAGCCAGTTCAAGAGTTCCCTAAAATTATTGTCTGAAGTTACTTCCCTAAAGTTGTAATCAATGCTTAAAAAGAAAAAGCAAACACAAACCCCAGAAAAAAGTTTTAGCTTTGTCATTCTGATAGCACTATGTGCAGAATGTTTGGAAGCATGTATTCACAATAGTTGTACAGGAAAGCTCTGGACAAACAGATTGAATGCAGGGTCTGATGTGGATTAATAAATACAGTAGAATAAAAGAATCTTGCAAGGACTAAAATGTTCTGTCTCTTTCTAGTTTGGACTTCCACGCTTTTTTTTTTTTTTTAAACATCACACTACTCGTGTGGTGAAGTCTACCTACTTCTGTTTGAAGAGTTTCCTGTGGACTGCTTATGATAAAACCACTTTTGTTTTATGCTCTTAACTACAGTGATCTTCCAGGGGCAAGTGAAAATTTATGATTAGCCAAATATTTGGCAGAAGGAGGATAAAAACCTTCAACTTCTCACGGAGAAATACAGGAAGGCTGTCTTGGCTGTTTAGGTAGTAGCTGAGCTTTCATTGCTATAACAGATGAATGTCCCATCTTTGAATAGAAATGGATTACCCAGCGGACACTTTTTTTTGGTTCTTTTGGCAGCATGGGAATTACTTTTTTTCTCTTTTATCTATGTAAGCTGCATCTTTTCTCTGTTAGTTTTCTTACTTGCTGCTATAGAAAGTTAGTTTAAGGAAGCTAGTCTTGAGTTTTCTTTTGAGGGCAATAGTTATCCTTACACTCCTATTCTCTAGAACAGAATTTAGAATTCTATTCTAGCTTGGGCTACTGCCAAAAAACTAGCCTCCACTCTAGCAAGTTTAATTTCTGAGGCTATTCTTTTAATCGTTCTTGTGCAATATGTTTTGTGGTCTTGATCCCTTAGCTAGAGGTGTTTCTCTAAGGAGTTTGGAACAGGTCTATGGAAGGCCTGATAGCTGAAAGACATCTTGGAAATTAATGTGGTTAGTGTAACAAGTGGAGCCTTGGTAGAATTCAGTGGTACAAGAGGTGTATCAGCACTTAAGTACAGCAATTTGTGGTAACCCAGCAAGGAGGCTGATCAGCACGGCCAAACTATTGGACTTCACTATAGACACAATCTTCATACAGACAGATAAAAGCAAATGTTCTGGGGTAGCTTTTGCTATCCTGAGTGCCCAATTACATATCAGTGCATTGATTAGAAAGCCCAAACTGTAATTTTGAACAGCTTTGTTGTGTGATCTGGGCTGGCTTGTGTAGCAACAGTGGTAGGGGAGCAGTGTTTGGGCAGTGTCAAAGATAACTTCTTGATTCATGGTGGTTTTCATGGCATTGCTCATCTCCGAGATTGCTGCAGGATACCTTGTGCTGCTTGCAGCTTAAGCTGATACTGGAGCTGCGTGGCACTGAGGATACCTCATCTAGGCTAGGAGAGAACCATCCTGGTGCTGCCTGCTTATTTGTGCCCTAGCCAGGCTACCTACATTGGCTCTGGCAATTTACTTGGATAACGGGGAACTGCAGCTGTACCAGCTGTCTTGAATTAGTGRAGTTCAGCTGTGGGGTTTCTTAACAAGGCTATATACAAACAGAGCTCTCCACTTGCTTTGCCCATTGTGGCAAAGCAGCTAACATCCATCTGACTTTTTCCAGTTTTAATAATTTCATATGTTAACTGTATCCATCCAATAGAGAAATTTAAGTTAAATGTGTTCTCACAGGCACTAGTGTAGCGAAGAACAGTGGGAGAAGTTGAAAGAATTGGTTGTTATTTCTTCAATAGAGACTGAAGTATTTGGTACAATCTGAGATATTCACTTTCTACAGATTGCGAAGGTGGGATATAGTCTGAAGCTTCTGACAGTAATGTAAGAAGTAGCCAAAATACTGCTGAATTTATATTGTGCACCTTGAAATGGCAGCAGCTCCTGAAAATTAAACATTTTTTCATGGTCTTTTCCAATCAAGTTGTAGTATAAAACTGCAGCAGTTTTTGGTAGTTACTGGAGTTCAGGCAGAGATAGTTATCCTGGAAGCATATTTTTAAAATAAGTAAAATCTCAGTGTGAACCCTAAATAGTTTGTGGGCAGACTAGGCTGAAACTGCTTATCATTAAACATGGATTTGGTACCTTTTAGGCTTTCTTGTCTGAACAAGTCATAGTATTTTTCTTGATGCTAGAAAAAGATTGTATTAAAATTCTAACCTTTACGCTATGAGTTAGGGACTCACTGTAGCAAGTAAGATGAGACAATAATAATTGGCATTACTGCAGGCACTGGTATTTTCCCTGATACAATAGTTCAATGAAAAATACTTTCTAGCCATTTGAATGCAAATTGCCCAAATGAAGGTGGAAGAGATGGATATTTTAAACTGAATGGCAGCTTTGTGTTCTTTTGGGCTGTAGCAAGAGATCTTTTGAAGTTTCTGCATGGCTGCTCCTTTGAAGTTATGAAGGAGGATCCAGGGCACGTGGATGGTGGAGATGGTTTTATTTTCCGGTTCTCCCAGTTCTGGAACTTTGGTTTTTAAAACTGTTTTTTAAAAAATTTCATGCTATACTTCAGTAGTAATTAGCATCTTTAAAATCCCTTAGGTGTCTCCCTTGAATGTGCAAAATACACAAATAAACATTCCAGTTTTAGCAGCAATGCTTTATTTAATACGTTTTGACTGCAAAGCTGATCTGTATTGCAACTCAAGTATTTTGTTTAATCTCTTTCCACATGCAGCTCTTCATTTCAGCTGCTGTTGGTGTTAACCCAAGTTGGCTAGTTCATGTGGCTAGAGTCTTTGTGAGCGCAAGTGGGCAGTAATTTACATCTGTCTGTAGTATGGATGCAGCTAGTGTTTCCGATCCTCCAGACCTTCCTATGATTTAATCTGGCTGTATTTCGTTCCTTTTTTGCTATTTCCTGTGCCTAGTGTGGAAATGGCTTACCAAGTTATATAGTCTCTTTTGGGGTGAAAATTCATTCTCCTGCACCTTTAGGGGTTATAAGCTACATTCCTTTYGCTCTGGTACAATGTTCCATTTTATTTCCTTTGAGAATTAGGGACAGGAAGCCGTTTCAGTGTGTTAAAAGCTGGCTGGAAGTCCACGCAAAAGTTCAAGTTGGATGATTTGGTACAGGATGTTCTTCTGAGTTGGATGTGTGCCTTTCTACCTTAGAGCTACCAATTACTTATGCCTTTTGGCTTGCAGTGGCCTGGCCGTACTGATCAGTGTCTTTATAATTTGCTGTGGATGTTTTTGCAGAAGCGTAATTTGAATTGCAACTTGTATACAATTGTAAAGTATTTCTTTTTTGCTATATAAGTAATACATGCTTGAGTGCTTTGTGTGAATTATGGCTGCTTTTTGTTGTTGAGTCTCATAGTAGTGAGTTCATTTATCTGCAGTTGAAGTACTCTGCCTGTATATCGAGCCCTTTATTTCTAGACAAGTAACTGAAGAAATTGGATCCTTTGAAATTGCATCTTTCATACTTGCTTTCAGCCCCAAACAATTTTTTGACAACTTTTCATGAAATTGTTGCTATGTTATGAAATATGAGATAATGAAAATAGTGTTAGGTTTTTAAGGAAGTTTGTAAAATGCTTGTACTTTGTGTGTGAGAGGACTTAAGATATTTTTAATATATGTTTGCTCTATGTTATCCTTAAAAGAGCACGTATACCCATTAAAAGCTGTATTTGACAAATATATTTCCAAACTCTGTATGCAAGAATATAGATTTTCTTATGATAACCTTGTCTTCTAGTTGTTTTTTCAGTTGAATATTTTTTTCTGATATCATTGCCTTGCTACTGTTGTCTCTAAAGTTCAGATTCCTCATCATTTCCTTCAAAGCCTTTCAGTCCTCTGACCCTTCTGCATTACTGTTGTAACTTCATGCTGCACATGCTATCATTTAGCAACCTCTTTTATAACTTCTCTTTTTCATTCTATGCACTAATATGTTTTTAGTTGTCTTGCTGAGAAGATAGGTTTAAAAAATATTTTTTAACCTTNAATAAAAATGAAAGATCTCATCAACTAGACACATGGTAAACTACACTTTTCTGAGATGTTTTTCTTTTTTCTTTTAGTTCCTGGAATAGATGGCGGTGGGTTAGCTGATGCTAGTCTCACAGATTCCTACTTTAGCACCAGCTTCATTGGCGTTAATGGATTTGGAAGTCCCACTGAAACAAAGTATCCCATGATGCAGGTAATAGCAGTGGATTGTACAGTGTTTCAGTAGTTCTGACTGGCATCACACCAAGAAACTGTTCAAGAGGCAGGAAAAATGCAGCTCTCTTATGTGTTACCTTGTAGAATACGCTGACTATACTCCCTTTAATCTTGCAAATGGAAATGAAACAATATTGTTGCTTTAAAATTAGCCTGTTTTTACTAGCACTTACTTCAGCTGTTTTCTTGGACATTGTCACATATTACTTGTGTGTGTGTCCAGATTTCTTCTTAGGCTTGTATTTAATTTTGATAGCCTTTTACTAAATGTGTAGAAACTAGATTCTGAAACATTTTGAAGATCGAAAGTCACTAAAACAAAATGTGAACTGTCAAATCTGTGAGTTACCAGGCAAAAATTTCAGAATTCATAAACTCAGTCTGTAGTGGCATTCAGTGATGTTAACTTCACATTTAAATCTTATGAAATGTTTTCTTATGTTTATACTGCTCTGTAGATGTTGGCGCAGGAAATTCCATGAGGTAGAATTTATTACATAGGTAACATTATGCACAATTTACAGCAAAAGGCTGTCATCTTTAAAACCTAAATGAGTATCTATTGAATTAGCAAATGCAGTGCTATAAGAAATCCCTCCAACTGCTATCCTTTTTAAAAACTGAAAAGAAGATGATCTCTTCCTGTACTCAGAAGTTTAACGAACCAGTTTCTGGTAAATGCAAGAGAGTGCAAGTCAAATAGTTCCCACAGGGTCCTGACAACAACTCTCTTCTTTTATATCAAGGAAACTCTCCTTACTTTGATCTCAATTGTGGCTGTATTATGGATTGAAAAATAACTCAGCAAAAGGTGGGAAATAATTAGATGTGTTCCCTCTTTTGTTTCTTACTGCATGTAATCAAGAAAGCTGGATCTTCCTGATTCAACAGAGTTGATAGATGCAAAGCTATGGAAATATTTACTACTGAGAGTGCTGCATGATTTAAAAAGAAGAATCTTAATCTTTTGTCTCAAAGTGTACTGTTGAGACTGGAAGTTAAGAAATTGTTTTATAGTACGTGCAGTTACAAATTCAGGTGTCACGGAAATTGTATAATCCAATCCTTTTAGCGCAAAGTGTTTTTTTTCTTTAATGTATTCGACAGCAACACTGGTCTCTTTCTAAACAAAAAAAATTTAGTTGTAACTTTATTTCTTCTCAAAATGCAATACAGCATGCATCTAACCTGAATGCTTGTAGGATTTCTAAATTTTTTTTTAAAACTTTACTAATGCCTGTGAGATTACACTCAAGACATTGTGTTTTACTATGAGAAAAAGGAAGAAATTGTGAAAGTAAGTTACTTGCAAAGATGAATTTCATTATTGTTTAAAAAGTGCTTGCAGACATTAAGTTATGATTTAAAGAACACTTTTATATCAATCATTATATTGATTTTTTTTTTCTTTGAATTATGTAATTTAAGTTCTTGTTTGCAAAGGTGAAGCTGGCAATACTGTCTGTTTTAGTTGTCTGTCAACTTCTAAAATAAGACCCTGTTGACAAAGTTCAGCCACTTGAAATGCGGTTTTCCGTGTCATTCAGCCATTTGGGGGGGGGGGGGGAAAAGGCTAGAGAAAAATCTTAGTGACCTTTGCTTTAAATAATCCTAATGCTTTATGGTTTGGAAGAGGCTTTAAATCTGAGGGACTGGTGGTAATGTCAAGGATGTACCTTTTGCTGTCTGTATGAAAACTTACCCAGTTTTTGTCAGTTGACAAACCTTTGCAAAATTGGTTTGTATGGACCCATTGGAAACTTTGTAGATGTTAGAAAACTTCCCAAAGTTTTACTCTGCATTAGCATTTTCCAGCTTGAGTACATTCCTGCAGTTACCGTTCTGACCGAATCTAGGCCTTGCCTGTGCTTTGAGTGGGGATGCTCACCTGCTTCATTTCCCTTTTTCCTTTTCTTCCACTTTGGGCTGGAGCAGCATGGAAGTGGATCAGTACTTAATGGAAGCAAGAACTGCAACTGTGTTAACTGGAGCACAGGGGTCTCTAAGGATAAAGAGACTTCTGCTGTGAGCTTAGTGAAACTGAGCTGAGTAAGGGGCTGAGAGAATGGAGCCAGGAACTGGATGGAGAACAGGACTGGTGTCAGGTCAGGGAAAGGAGGTAAGCTGTCCAGGAGAAGATGAATTTGAGGAAGAACTGGAACATACAGCTGTGCAAAAACTGGAGAGAATGGATGATAACATTGAAATTGGATTGGGAGAGCTGGGAATCAAATCTAGAAGCAAGGTGACAAAGGTTCAGGTTGGGGCAAGATAAATGAACAAGGCGCTGTGAGGAAAGCTAGGAAAGACTGAGCAAAGAGCCTGGAGCTGAGAGACTACAGTGGGGAGATACTTAGAATGAAGACTGGAATTGCAAAGGTGAAATGGATAGAATTTGGGACCAGAAAACATGTTGGTATAATGTAAAACTGAGTGAAGAGGACAAATTCATGCATGTAGTTGAGAATATTTCTTCCCAGATCCTTGAATAAAGCTAAAGCTATTACTAGTTCAGTTGTTCTGCCATCAATGAAACATTAGAAATCTTCTGCAGAATGTCTCATCAGCCTCTTGTTTTTGCTTGTGTGGATGAAAGCATCAATTCCATCTGTGAGCAACTTAGTAATCTCTGGTGGATCAGTGTGTGCAGTTCACAAATAGATGCATCAGTGACACACTATGAGGAAAATTCTGGTTTTTTGTTTTTTGTTTTTTTTAACAGTGAAAATAGCATTAACTGACATATAAACACACTGTTAGAAGAACACTAATAAGATCCAGTTAGATATTCAGAAATGTTAAGTTTAGGTTGCCTATGCAGCCTTCGATTATGTATTGAGGTATATTCCTTATAACATTGTGTAATTTTTCTGTAGGATTCAGACTTATTCAGGACACAGGATGTGTGGTACATGCTTAATGAACATCAATTTGATAGAGTCCATTAAGTGTTCATCTTATGGTTCCATGCCTTACTCCTGTGTGCTGTATAAATTCGTATACTAAAGTCTGTAGTTGGCAGTGGACTTTCCTGTGCAAGTTATTATTATTGTCCTTTACTTTCAAAATAAAATTTATGCAACTTGGGTACTACTTTCCGTATGAAAGAAGACAGTAGTCTGCATTTTACAGGGGCATGGGAAGAAAAGGATGGCAGTAAGGGGGGGGAAAAAAAAAAAGCTTTTTTTTTTTTTAATGTTGCCCAAACCAGAGGTACCAGATTATTTGAATGTGCTTGTTAGGCATGAGTTCCTCTAGTTTTGCATATCTCTCTCTAGGATTTAACTTGTACACCTGGAAAATGAGGAACAGAGTTAGTGACCTGTAGAAAGCTTGGTTCAAGTGGCTTAACTGGTCTCAGTGCAGTGTAACCAGCAGAGACAGGAATAGAATCAGTTTCTCATGGGTTTCACCTATTTTCTTTTACTATAAAATATCTTCCTGCAGTCTGTGCCATATTCACTAGATGCCTTCCAACATTGGCAGCAGGGGTTCAATAGACAAATCTTCTTGACTATTCCTAATTAATCTCCAGAATGCATTTGTCATGTGCAGCAAATAAAACAGATTTGTTGAAAAAGAGTAGATGATCATGTATTATGAGACAGCTGCTATATAGATATACATAATGGAGCCAAATTGACTCAAAGTTGTATCTGAATTTTGCAGTCTTAATGTTCTTGTGTGCAATTCATGAATCTGTGTTACAGGGTTAAGTAAGCCACATAAAGAAGGGAAATAAGCGAATTGTATCGTGATGAATTGGGAAGTGGATATGCTTTTTCGATTGTAAATAATGTAGGTGGCTGGTGGTCAGCATTTCTGCAGAACTGATCATTCTGACTGCTAAGATTTCATTTGTATGTGTTGCAGAGTATTTTAGGAGATCTAGAACATCATATTGGCACTAGACTAGTAGTGAAGACAACTAATGCTAATGCTCAGTTTGCAGTGACAAGAAGGTGGAGTAAAAATCCTCAGAACTGTTTAGAAGAGACAGAAATTTTTGAAGTGGTCATTGTTCTAATTCTTCCTTTTTCTTCTTTTCTGCAAAATAAGTCTTTGCTTCATCCTTCCATTCCTCCTCCCTCTTTGCTATGAGCCAGCCTTTCCCTGCCTTCTGTTTGCCTCTTCTGTAGTTACTAGCTGATTTCCTATTGATGAATAGTCTCCTGTCCTTGTTTTGCATTTTCCTGTAATAGTTTTGTTTCATGTGTCTTCTTCCCTGAATCCGCATGTGCTTTTGTATACTACATAAGCAGTATTGCCTTCCAGCTTATCAAAGTGTTTATTTTCTGTTTTCCCCTTCTCTAACTAGTAACAGAGCAGACCTGCGCAACACATGGCCCGTAGGCTGCATGCTGTCCCTGAAGCTGCTGTTCTTGGCTTAGCAGAGCAGCCAAGAGACAGTCTGAGGTGTGGTTCAAGAAGCAGCTCATTGTGTTTGGCTTTCCTAGCAGCGAGGAGGCAGGAGCTGGCTGGTCAGGATGCCTCTAATGCTTGGCTGTCTGTTCAGTCACTATACATGTGCCACTTGACTAGCTGGTACGTGCCTTCCTTTGGACCAGTTGCATTAGTTCTGCCACTCTGCTAGCTTGTGGGTTGATCAGAGATATAGGCGTTGTGGGAAGGAGCTTTAGCAGTATTATGTTAGGATGGTATAAAGGCTATGTGAAGAACCTGGGAGAATCTAGAGCAAGATGAAGCAGAGCATGAGTACCTTGGTGTTAAAACTTCTAATACGTTGTTCATTCACTTGAATTGACCAATTTGGTTGTAAGAGCATAAAGCAGTAGAAGATATCTTCATGTAATGTTGGTTCACAGAAACTTTTCTTTGTTTTGAAATGATGGACTTTTATAAATAGATGGCTTCAGTAGGACTCCAGATTATTTAGAAATTAGGATCACAATTTTTCAACTAATCACTTCATTCAAAATAAAAGAAAGAGGGGATAATAGTCTTCACTACTACAGTTGGCAAGGCCAAGCAGTGGAGGAGAACTAGTCTTGCTTTTGCCATGCTAATATTGATATACTAAGAGTTCTTGAAAAGCATGAGAGGTAGAGATCATGCTCACCTCAAAGCCTTGCAGCTGAGTAAATGCAAAGACCATTGTTCCCTGTCTTACATCTGCTGGGAGCTGAAGAATAAAACTCTCCTTATAGCACAGAAACTTGTAAATTTCTTTACTTTTTAGTATTTGAAAACTGAGTGGAATTATAGGCACAGTATCTTAAACATAAAAATTATCCATTTTTTTGCATGATGCTCTCTGAAATCCAGTTGCTTTAGTTCAAGCATTTGTGAGTAGTGTATGCTGTAGGTAACATTAAATATGCTAACTATCAAAGCCAAGTTTTGATTCCTTTAGAARGGAAAGCAGCTTTGTGTTGTGTTCTTGCTATGTGCGATCTGAGAAACACTCCAAACACAAGGCATCACCATTTGTAGGTCACAATGTGACAACTAAGTAATGATTTGTTTGGCTACAACAACTTCATTCTTCTGCAAGATGATTTCTTTTATAGGCAAATTAATGCTATCCTAGTTATTAGAAAGAAGAAATACTATGAAATATAATTCCTATGGAACAGTATTAAGGTGAAGAGAATGACTTGTGACATACCACAGAAAATATTTTGAGATAATATATGCAGTACAGGAATGAGTGAGGAACGTGGTTATTTCCTTTGGGTAGGGCTAGGAATATGAAGACAGAGTAAACAAATGCCATCTCTAAATGCATTTTAGGGAAAGAAATGATGGAAAAGGAAGCAAAGGCCCTTACTTTAAGCTTAATGTCTTGTAATAGGCTCTGTAAAATTAGATCTAATTGTGTGCATCAAAGCTTTATTCATCCCCTATCTCAATGAGAACTGTGTAACTGGATACTTCTTTTGGGGGGAGGGAGATAAAAGCACAGCAAACTGGTCTTAAGTGCAGCCATAGTTTTGGCTTTCACTACTGAACACTAAAAGGTGTGCGTGTGAAAAAGGCAAGATTGTGTACACCTCTAGAAGGCTGAAATATTCCCAGTAAAACTTTTCTTCCTTGCATAATGCACTGCAGATGCATTGAAAAGTGATTAATTTCCCCCCCCCCAAAAGCAACCTAATATGGGAATTATTTTTATAGTGATATTGTTGGTCTGCTTTCAGTGTTGTCTTAAAATACGTGTTGACATAACCCTTTTTGAAGACATTGACTTGCAGCTGTTTTAAATAGGAAACTTTAGTAAGCAGTAGTGTCTTATGTCTAGGCAAGATAATGATTCACTTTGTATCAGAGATGAAGCTTTGGTCAGTCTTTTCACATGGTCTTTTCCTGAGAAGAGTTAGATTGACTATTCCAAGTACTTGAGGAAAGAGTTTAAAATAAAAAAGACAACAAAAACAAAAAAACCCTTTCTGAATAAGCATACTTCTCTCCTATATCTTAATTGCTTGCGTATTCAGGAATTAGCATAGTATTCTGAAAAACTTTATTCCTCAGTTTTTCTGTGAAATTTAAGAGCCTGTATTTTTTTTCATGGATGGAAGATTCAACAATGACAACGACAATGACAATTTTAAACTAAAGCCTTATGTTAAATCCTTGCATGAGGATGAATGTGACAGTTTTGTGTTAGAGAAACATTTTTTGAGACATGAACAGAAGCAACTTTTTAGCTCCTTTAAAGGGAGGAGGGCAGGATATATGTCAGTCAGCCTGGTTGAATTTTGGAATTGGAACTCAGTAAATCATAGCAACAGGCGTGCACGGAAAAGGAAATTATGTGGAAACGAGTGACTTCAGTGTGGCACTTAGTTTTGACAAAGTTGTCTTTCCCTGTTAGCTTCCATATGGTGAAAGTCAGATGTATTAAAAAGTCTGAAGCTCTCATATATGTGCACARTGCTGTAAATCCAAACCTCTTGCAGACTGTCTGCCTGGCAGGCTTAGTAAGAATGCATAGTTTGTTTTCTTCTCCTGTTAATGGTTGCTCTTACCTTTCTGGAGCATTCCTCTTTTGGACTTAAGTTCCTTACGCCTGGATTCTTCTTGAAGATGATTTTGTATAAAAATAGTTTGACACTATTAAGACTGAAAACAAATAAGAAATAGCACTGATTTCTCTCTTCTTTTTTAAGAGATTTCCCCCCNTAAGTTTCTGATACAGAAATAGCCTTCATTAAGACTGAATGCTTTTGAGTGTGGAAATGTTAATATTATAACACTCTAAAAATCTCTTACTGATTATGTGCAGGACTCATGAATAATTTTAAGATAGGAAGCATAACAGAGTCCATGCGTAATAAATGTGAATAAAATGAAAAAATCATGGAAGTGAGTGGTGAAGTGGAGGTTTTTACCTTATTCAAGTTACAGCTTACAGGCAGTGCCTTCAGCAAAGATCAGTGAGAAGTTTTGCRTTTTCAGAATCATGGTTCATGTAAAACGTACTTGCATCTTGAAGACTTGACTTTTGTAAAGGCTCATTTGATGTTGATAGAGTTGTTTGCACTGTGCTACTGGAATACTGAACAATACGTTCTGTTACAATCTGTTGTAATCTCCGGTGCACATACTGTATGATTTTATTGATCACATCGGGACTGATTTTCACCACAGTAGCCACCTATTCACATTCCAAGTCCAGTCGCTGAATGTTTAACTCTCCTAATTGAAGCACTAAAATACTGATGGCACACAAGTGCTTGCTTCCAAGTTTAAGCAATATGCTTTACTGTCTTTGATACCAGCCCAGATCTCAGTATCATATTTATCACCTGTTACGAAAGTCCATTGCCATTGCATTGAAATTGCTACAAAAATGTGAGTGTCAGAAGCAGACATTTATACTGTTCTCATCAATACCTGGAGAGCTTTTGTGCAAAACTGAAAGGTTTCCTTTAGGAAATAATGCAAGTGTCTAAATCACTTCCTCTTGTAAGGATCAGTGGGGATGTGTGTCAAGTGCTAAGAAAAGATGTGTAACGAGGACAATTTTCAAATATTTGTGAAAGGCTATTTAACTCCTTTTTGCTGCTTAGTCAGGAAAGGAACATGATGTATGAATAGTTTAACTACTGTGATCCAGAAATTTATTTTGATGTGTTCTTACCTAGTATAAAACTTCTTATATACTGATATTTATTACTAATATTTTGTACTTATTATTCCCGTTCTCTTCACAGTCAGAAATATAATTTTCTTGTGAAAAAGACACTGTATAGATACAATTTACTAAAGCAAATCTGTGGGCCCAGTGAAACATAAACTTTGATTTGGTCTTAGAGCATGCTGTGTGGAGTACTGAATGTCTAACTTTGATCATCCAGAGACCCACTGTAACCACTGAGATGCTTCTGTTTTGTATTTCTGTGAGAGTAGATGGCTAATGTGACTGATAATTACCATAAGACCATTGCATTTTTCTGTGCAAGACAGCTGTTCTGCCAAAAATAATAAAATGCCACAACTACCTTGTTAACTGACTATCAGAAACTGGTTGCTCTAGCCAAATGATACGTATGCAAGCTACCAGACTCTGTATGTTCTCTACCTCTTCATACATCATTTGTCTTTGCACTTAACGTACTTGGGAATATCACAGCTGTTTTTTGGCATCTAGTAAGTAAATTCTGTTTAATGCAAGGAATTATCAGTGCTGCAGAAATGCTTGCATTTGGTGAGACAGAAGATAAAAACAGTATCTATAGAGACAGCTGATGAGTTGTTTGCTAAATACTATACAAAAAACAACAATTAAAGAAAAGTTAATGTCCAGAAGTCTGCTGTTTTGTAGGTTTTTGGTTTTTTTTTAACCTGTAATTTTGTTCTTATGGTTGGGGTAGTAGGATGAACATCCCTGATCTTGGGCAAGATTGTTAACATCGGTCTCCCAGTATGTTCCTTTGTTTTGTAGTAAGGAAATCTTGTTGTTTCACTGGAGGCATCCCTCTTAGGTAAAGAATTCATCGTTCTTGACTGCTAACCTTTTATTATGAGTTATATTGTGTGTGTTGAAGTTTGTATCTTCAGCAGCATCAGACATGTGGCATCAAAATAGGGAAGGAGCACATCAGAAATACTTTCATTTAAGTCTTGAATAAGTTAATATGAGGTTTAGATTGTATATACGTAGGTACATACATATATACACATAGTACTAGTACATACACCTGTACTATATACAGGTACCGAATAAAGTGTTGTGTCAGAGAAGACCAATGGTAATAGAAAGCTTGCCACAGCAGTGGAGCATAGACTAGGGAAATATTACATGTGGAAATAAAGGAGACAGCATGTCAGCTGACAATAGTATCTTGATTGAGCATGCCTGTTGAGAGGGCAACACCTGAAGRTGATCTGTTTAGGTACCTAAATGGTTTTACAAAAACTTTTTCAAAGTTACTTTTCCAACAGCACAGGCTATTTTTTAGAATGTTTTTTCCCCACATAAAGTACTTTACAAAGTCTATTCATTCTTTTAGATGCTAGTACTGAAAGCTGAGACTTCTGGTGAAGTCAGTGGTAATATGAAAACTGCAGAACTTCAGGTCTGTGCAAGATATTGAGAAATTTTTGAATTGCTGTAGGTTTACAGTTCTGCCATACTAGATAACTCCCCAGCTTTTAATGATTTTTTTTCCTCTCCCTTTGTTCCTTATAAAGTTTACTCCAGAATATTGCTCTGTCTGTTTGAGAATGAGATGAAATGGCATTGAAGTATTACACAATAGACTTCTTATCTTGCCATCTGCCCCCAAAATACAGCTTGGCAGTGGAAAAATAAAAGCATAAAGAGCAAATCCAGTGACCAGTTTTGAGTCGTAGTCTGTGTCTGGACTACTAAGTTAAACATGCCTGGAAGATTTCCTAGACACTTAGGGCCAGCTGGCATGGAATAGGCTGTTTGTGCTGGTGTACGCTCACCCGCTAAAGCAGGGTGGCTGCATGCAAACCGTCAATTTGAAGGGATCTCTGGAAGCTTTTCACTGCTGAATAGTGCCTGAGAATTGCCCAGGAGACTCTTGGTTGATGTAGGCCAAAAGCACGCCAGGGAATATTTTAACAATTTACTGGTAGTCTCACTCGGTGACGGAGAACGCTTCCTGGCGCTGCTTAATATACTGGTAGAGATGTAGCATTGCTTCTCTTCTTACACCACTTTTTCCTCCAGTCAGGAGGCTGATCAAAGCAGATAATAAGTAGGAGTAAGGAGAGAAACTGCTGTATCAAAGCAGAGGTAGCTTTTAGACTAGCACTGCCTCACTTGGCCCGGGTTATTGTTAGCTGATATTCCTAGGGGGATGTAGGGGAAGCATGTGGGGCCTAGGGGAGCATATTGGGAAAGTTTCAAATGTCTTACTGGCTTACCAGAATCACGTGACTTTGCTGAAGGGTCCACTTCTTTTATTTAAAAAAAAAAAACACTCAAATTCGTATTGTATTTGATGGATTTTCGGTTGGAAAAGTTTCATATTCTGATGATAGTGTATAATAAAGGGAGGAGTTATTTCAGAAGTACAGTGTGAAGGAATGTTTAAAGGAGATAAGTAATTGGCTTATCTAACATTTTGACAACATACAGGAAAAGAGCCATAGGTTTGGTAGAACCTCCCAAGTTAGAAGAAACTCAAGAAGATAGTTTCATTTTAGTATAGTGTCATTTTTTGTTTGCATTGTTCTCATGGGAAATGTTTTATTTTAGTAAACGTTTTTGTTAACTACAAACCAATATCTACTAGTGTATTTATTAAATGGGGAACGAGCACAGGTTTCATAGTCTCTTTCTGAAAAGAAATCTAAATATTGTCTCTACTGCCCTCATTTAGTCCTTTATAGCTGTATTTTATATGTACAATTCTGTCTCTTATTTTTGCAGAGGATGACAAATAGCAGCAGCTCCCCTAGCCTTCTCAGTGACAGTGCCAAGCAGTATGCAGGCCATGGTAAGAACTTTTACACTAATATGCTTCAAGGTATGTTTGGAAATTTAAGAAACTCCATTTGGTAAAACTTAAGGTAGTTAGTTTTTTCTCTGATTTGATTTGAGATGATAGAACTTTTCAAAACAGTAGTGTACTCTGCAATTACTTCTTTGTAATCCAAAGCCAAATCCAAAGTCTGTAGGTCTTGTCACTTCAAGTGAAATGCTAGTTGGGATATTTTCTATAAAGCACTGATAGCTTAAGCAACTGTTTATATTGCTCCACAATAGTATCCCTTTATATTGTGCTTTTAAAGTAAGTTATTGGGTGAAATGAATATACAATTTTATTATCTTAACTTGAAATATACACAGATTCTTTCCATCTTTTTTTACCTACAAAATGAGCTAAGTTTGTTCAGTTTTATCACTTCAAGTTTTACATTTTTTTTAAAGCCAAAGTTTCATAGTAGTCACAAATAATAAGAATAAGCTGTAGAAGTAGCTAATCGTTTTGGGGTGTACAGTTTTTGTGAAATTTATCACATAAATCAGAAATGTTAATTGATGTTAAGCTTTGTGCTGTCAGTAGTACTTTACCTCTTATAATTTTTTCCCTGTTAATGGGAAAATCATTTTCAACCAAACAAAATGTCTCTATAATGCAGGGCTACTTTTTTCTGCTGTTGTGAAGCTACTACTAATTAAAAAATAATAATAATCTATTTTGATGAATTCGGTGTCCGTAAGTTCATAGCTTGGTTTAGATCCCAACTTATCTGCAATATTGATGTCTAGGAGAAGATATACAGTAATACAGAAAAAATACATCACTGTGGAGAGTATACTGAACCTCTTAACACACTTTTTAGAATTACTTTTCAGATTTTGACAGACACTGCAGATCAACTGTAGCTGTCAAAATGACTTCTTTAAAGAAGAGATTGCTACTCCTTTATGGCAAGGACATGCATTTAGAATATATTTTTGTTCTGAAAATTGTTGTGTAAATGATTTTTCTAGAACTCCATTTGCATGTCTGACCCTACAGCTAGTCCACTTACTTTTAAAATTATAAATTTAGTATGTTAGTATCTATTCCTATAAAATTAATTTTCTTTAAAGTCAACATTTGTGGTTTGGTTTTTTTTTCCTCCTAGTTAATTTACAGTAGGTTCTGTTATGAATTGTATTTCTTTTGTCACACTGAACAACTAGCTGTTCAAGGCAGTGGAGTTTTAAGTTTTAAATGCAATCAAAATTTGACTGTGACAGGACAGATAGTTATGATGATGCATGTAAAGGTGAGAAACCAGACTGACTTTTGGAAACGAGTTTAAAGTCTCTGTAAAGAATTAATGAGGTTCCACAGTTGTTGTCTCTGCTTCCCCCCCCCCCCTTCCCCCAAACCTGCTCTTCAGTTGTTGAATTACCCTTTTAAGGTGTATTGATTGGTGTCGAAGAAACTGTTTTACAAAAATATTGTTTGCAGGTGGCATTCATCTGGTAACTTATGATTTAGATATATTCAGTTTGGAGTTTCTCATTTAAGTTGCATCTACAGTCATTATACAGTTCTGGGTGCTTCAACGCTGGAAGGGATGTGAAGGGAGAAAGAAAAGCAATAAAAAGTTACTAATGAAATCTCAGACTTTTGCTGCCTTTAGTTCTGATTAATTTTGTGCGCGCCAGTTGACAATAGGACAGGTAAGATCCATATTATTGTTTGTAAGATTGTTACGTAGATTACTAATTTTGGGTAATTGGAGATGAAGGCTTTGAAATGTTAGATGTACGTTAATCAGTATCAACAGCAATTAAAAACTTATTAATTTCTGTTAATGAGCACCATTTCAATTGAGCAGTTGCATGGAATCTAATAAATGTTGTGTTTTTTAGCGGTTTGGTTGCTAAATCTAGTTTTGTCAAAAGGATATTTTTTCCATTCAGAAATAAACTAAAAAATGTAAGAGATTTTTAGTATTGGAAGTATATACTAACATGTTTTGCACTTTTTTTTTTTTAAACAGATCCACTAACTTCACCAAATTCATCCTTGTTTAATGACTTTGCTGCCCTCAGCCTGTCTCAAAGGAGGAAGGTATGCAACAACTAAATCTTAAGTAATATATTTGTGTATTAGTTGACAAGGAAGAAGACCTGGAATAACTTGAACTGCTAGTAACATTAGAAGAATCATCCTTATTTCATCCATTTTTTTTTTCCTGCTACACCAGATCAACCTGCTGCTGCTAGTAGGAAATAGTCCAAGCACTTGTAAAATGAAGTTTATAAGAATGCTTTGAATATGAACGTTAGGATGCCGTACACAGAATTTGAAAATAATGTTTTTTTTATTGTACCAAGACTTGTAGTTGGTTTATCTTGTGCCTTCATGGCGACAAGATTTTTGAATGCAATAAGAGTCACTCCCTCCATTTGTACATAATGCAGAGTAATTCTTACTGATCGAAATGCCTTTAGTTTAACAAAAACCTATAAAATTATCAGAAAATTGGGCTTTTGTTTTTTTTCCCTTCTGATTTATACTGGGAAATCTTTCTTTTGCTGAGGGCTAGACAGCAACTTCAAATACTTTTGACTGGCCTGTGCCAACACAAGGCATGGTGTTTACAGACACATGCTGGAATACAAATGTCTGGTTACACCAGAGTTCCTTGTCATTTTTTGTGAACTGTGGCTTATCTAAAAAGGCATTAATCTTGTTCCAAACAATTATCAGATTTTACTTTCACTGGGGAGTTTTATGTCTTATTTCCTTTATTAACCACATGATCCTGAACTTCCCTGTAATCAATAATGTATTGTCTTGCAAGCACATTACATCAGCATGCTTGTGACTTTTCATAGAGCTTTATTTGTGTGTTGGCAATTGTGAGCTTTGTGTATCATTCCTGCAGGTAAAGATTGAGCTTATAGATAATTACCATAGTTGGCCCATCAGACTAATGTTCCTTGAAATAAAATGCTATTGTAGAATGTTAACTTCCTAATATTATTTATCCAAATTATATCGAGTCTCTAAATTGCCCTTTTCCTTAATGCCAGCTATAATGCTCTGAAAGTTTGATGTAACTAACTATAAATAATATGTTGTTTACCCACTTACTGAAGACAGTAAGAAAGAAAATAAGCATACTTTCCTCTCTGACTCAGTCCATAAATACTAAATATATCTATGTATATGTGTATGTATGTGTTTAGGTATAAAAATGTATGTAACAAACACATGTACAAAAGAGAATGAGTTTTTGTACAAAAGTATGTCAGAGTCACCGCTGCCTCTAATACTAAAAATTAGATCAAAGTTAATCCAACAATACAAAACGGAGGCAAATTGCAAGTGTTTAAGAATGTAAAGCTCAAATAACTTTCAGAGTAATGTATAATTTTTTTCTTACTTGGTCCCTTTTTTCCACAAGAAAAAGAGTCAGCAAACAGCTACTTTCAAAAATAGTATCAAGAGAAACATTTATCTGTGGAAAAACTGATTCGCTTTTTTTTTTTTAATTAATATTTCAGACATAAAAATTGGCATTAATTGAAAGAGGTTTCTGTTTTGCTTGACACATTAATAATTTAATGTTCATTGTGACTGTTAWTTTGTAATGTATGTTTGTGCAGAAGGTTGTTAAACAATACAGTAACGGTGAGATTTTCATCTAATATGGCTTGAGCTGTCTAAAATCTAGACATCCAGGCTCCCTCTATAGTCGGTAGAGAGCGCTGAGCAGCTTAAAGAAGCATTCAGCTCACATTAAGAAAAGAAGAGTATGTAGGAAAAAGAATAAACCTGGCTGGTTTAAGTGGATAATACTTGATAAAGATATGAGAAATGAATCCCCCCTCTACTGTTACTTTCTGTTAGCTTTGGTCGCCAGACAACATTGCAAGTAGTCATGGATGTGGTTTCTTAATATTTTTAGGGTTTTTTTTTTTTTTTTTGGTAAATGTAATATTCCAATATAATAAGTAATTTTCTCAAAAGCACTAAATGGTTAAGTGCAAGATATTTAAAAGCTTTAGTGTGGGTGCCAACCCTCCCAATAAGTGGGTTTTGTATAGACCTTAGGGAATGTGACTTACCTGGCCAGTGTTTGATACCTGCTTTGACATAGATGGTAGCCTTCTAGATGTGCGTGTTTCTGTTCATTGACTCTAAAGGGAGCCTTGGTGACTAGCTCAAATGTAGGTGTTGCAACATCTACTATTTGAAAACAAAMAAACAAACAAAAAAAACCTTTCCATTTTCTTGCTAAGAGCCCAGGGCTAAGGTTTTGTTTGTTCTGAACTAGCTGGCAAAACCAGCATTTCCTTCGTTTATCACTGACTTGGAGGACAGATATAATACGGTCTTGGTAAGTGAATAAAGAGTAATCATTTTGCTTTACAAATTAGAATTGTGATGTTTTAAGTATTTAGAACTATTTTTTATTTGCAATTTTCTAAAAATTGGTTGCTTGTGTTATATAAAACCGGAAAAACATATATTATGGAGCTATCTTAAGCAAGGAAGTTAAGTTTATTAAACTTGATTGTCTCTGGATATTGCTGATCATGTTATCCTGGCAGCCCTTTAACAGAGGGCAAGCCATATGGACTTACCTATTTGTTAACAATACAATATTAAAGATAAGACTTATCATAATTCTGAATATCCTTGCTTTTTAATTAGCCAGACAGTTTTTGAAACTGGTTTGTGTGACTGGGCTATTTAAGTTACTTATGGATATTTTCATGTTTGAAAACATTGGTTACAGATTTTAAAAATGTTCAATCAATTATACTTTTTGCTTAAAATGTAATCATAGTCCTTTAATTTATATAAACATTCTAGAGGTTATTTTTTCTGTCTAGAAATTATTAAACACTGCATTTCAATTTTAGATTTCAGGAAAGCTAAGATTACTATTTAAAGACATTTTATAGGAATTCTTAAAGTGAAATCAAAGGAACTAAGTATTTCTGTAGATGGAGCCTTGGTGGAGGTTCTGTCAACTGTAAACCTCTCTGGATTTACTGTCCTGTTGTTGTAACTCCACATGCAGTAAGACAAGCAGCCTTAAAGTGAATTTCCTATAAGAGATTTTCGGGTAAGTATTAACCTACAATGCACAAGTAGGATTTGTGAAGCATGGAACAAAAGCTAGAGTTAGTAGTAGACTAACCTCTTTCCTGAGAATAATGTCGCACTCCTTTTTTTTTCTTTTGTCCCCCCCCCCCCCCAATACCTATTATATGTGTTAAAAATAGGGTGGCATTCTGAATTTGGATTTCTTGGGTTTTTTTCTTTTTTTTCCTAAATTGACTTTAGCCATCTTTAGCCATTATTTAGAAAAATGTTCCTTTATAAACCCTGAGATAATCTGGATGGAAAAGTCCTTGGATTCCTTTTGGTGGTTCTGATAAACAGGTCATAAAAATATGTGCAACATAACTGATGAGAGCCCATTGCCAAGGGGATGACAGCTTAATGCAATTTATATTTAAAAAAAATAAAATAAAATAATAACCTATGAAACTCTAGTTTAAATTTGTTTTGAGACTGTTGCCACCAATCCAGACTAAAGGGTACCACTACTTTTCACTAGTCAGCCTTACAGGACAGCTGAAAGCATTGCCCTTTTTTGGTTTTATTTTCTTTGTTCGTACCTTCAAGCCTCATTGAAACTGAACTCTTCTGAAAAGTTCCTGACATTGGTTTATTTCCATTTTTGAACTGTTTAGTCGCAGCTAGAGGAAGACTACTGTTAATCCACAGGTTGTAAGGGATGAACCGCTTAGCTGTAGCATGCAGAACTTCTAGTACAATTTTAATGCTGTTTGTACAGTTGTCTTCAGATATATTTCAAAGAATTATTTATTTTGTTTTGGAACTCCTTCCATTGGTCTTAGGTGGCTAGAAGCCAGGACTAAAAGATTCTAAACAGTATTAGAATGGAAGGTATAGGAGACGTTATTTGGAGTGACATTCACCCAGAAGAGGCTGTTGCTATTTGGTCCTCTCTCTGTAGACTTACAGCAAATGAGACTGGACAGCAGATCTCTTTAATCCAGATACTTTAATCAACAGTAATAAATGTGTGGAGAAAATCATTTTGAAACAAAAGATTGCCTGTAAGCCTGGTCAGTATAAATGTAAGCTTTTCTAATGACGACAAGGAGAGTTTCCCTGTTGAGTTGCAAGAAGACAATAATGCTAACTTCAGTTCCTGTAGAAACCAAATTCTTAAGACCTATCCTACTCCTAGGTTAAGTGTCCTGTGCTCCATCTAATTTTCTTACCTATTGGGAAGCTACATCTTTCTCAAACTTCCCATCTCCATCTCTGTCTTGTCACCTCTAATACCTGATCCTTATATTGTTCAGTGGTGTTCCTTGAAGACGGAAGTGTGAAGTGTTTGGCCTCTCTGTATTTACCTTTGGTGTAATGTGTGCTGAGACAGTCATCTCATGTTTAACAGTCTCCAGAATTTAACCCTCTCAGAAACATAAAGCATGTTCTGAGTAGTTGACAGGTCATTACTAAACACCACTTTGTGTCACTGTGTCATAAATTGTGGTTACACAGACTTTGTAATATACCTGGACTAAACTCATCTTTCAAACCTGAAATTTTCCTCCTGAGATATTCACCTCTACCACCATAATAAAACATTACAGTTTACAACGGATGCAAAAAAAGTTGTTGCAGGAATATAGAAAAACAGATTACCCTTGTAGAGAAAGTTAATAATGTTCACATGTAATATGAAGTTTACCTCTCAGTCTAGAATGTGATGCCATCTAATCTGTTTTACAGTTTTCTCTGAAACTGTTACTTAGTGGAATTGTTTATAGGTTGTGTTCTGTTGCTGTCTTAGTAATTACTACCTTATATATTTATTTTTTCATTTTTGAGTATGATGTGAGAGTGAATATTGTATTCACACTGAGTTTTGTGTATGGATTAGTGAGCACTGCGTGTTATATAGGAAGCCAAATTATTAAAGCACTTACTTTTAGAAATATGTACCATTTTTGTATTAATGAGGAGTCATATTTTTGTTACTTATTTGAAGTAACAGAGTCAAATGATATAATTGCTTAGTGCAACACTTATCTTAGAATTCTGATTAAAAAAGACCTTTGCTTATTTTGTTTTTTACCTAAGTAGGTCAGACATATTTTATGACCTGTAGACATTTAAAAATTTTAAAGCATAATTTTTCAGTTAGCACTTGGTCTTTACCAGGTGTGGCTCACAAGCTGAAGCATTAACTACAAACATAACTTTAATGTACAAGATGTCTTTGGTTATATTTGGAGGCTTGATTCTTTGTATGACAAGGTATATGTAATCTGTAAGTAAGACTGACTTTCAATTAATTAATTGGAAGATTGGAAGATATTTCTTGAACTTGTATACACAGTTGTTCACGATGCTACCCAAATATTTAAATATTCAAATCAAAAAATTACTTCCAACCTTCAGAAGTTTAGATAAAGTAAATGAGTATTGTCAGCCTCTCTACCAAAAAGAGGTTGTAATGAAATGGGAAGTGGAGAGAGTATCTTGATTAGCAAAAACCTAAACCGCTCAAGGGGTTTGTAGCTCTGCATTAGCCACAAGGTTTGAGAAATAATGAGAAGAGTTTCTCTTTTCGTATGATCGTTTTGCAAAACTATTAAGATGCTCCTAGCAACTATAATTAGGGTTATGGTGTAACATTTTCTAGAACTGATTACCAAATCCAGTTGTGCAGTTGTATTTACAACCAAGAATGCTTCTTAACTGATTGTGCCCGTAAATGGATGCTGCCCTGACTATTCTTTTCCTTTATGAACACATTGATATTCATACTGATAGCTGTTTGTTTCAAGAACTGTTTTATTCCTGCTAATCTGTTACGGCTTTTGGGTGAAGATAACGGTGATAGTAGCTGTTCTAAGGATGGGAGGAATGTTCTGGCTTAAGATAGAAGCTGACTTTTCAGAACTCCTTTATGAGCTCTAGCAAGTGAACTCTTGGCTTGTAGTTAGCTTTTAGTTCTCAAGAGATAATACACTGAATGTTTAACCTCTTCTTTCTTTGCCACTAATTTCTGTTCAAAAACTGAAGTCTTACAAGTCAAAAATGTAACCTGAAAGCACATATAGTGATTAATTTTGTTATAAGTAGTGCAAGGAAACTAAGATATTGTACGCTCAGTCTTTTCTGTCTGCCATATTGTAATACTTACTTTTATCTGTTTATATGTACAGACACAGTCAACTCACTGTACAATAGATGAGCCCTAGTTAATGCTACTGTGCTGGCTTTTAGCTATGGTAATTTAAAGTAATGCCACTTAATTTAGCTTGTGATGGAGACGGCTAAAGATAACTCACATTTGCTTTGGTCCAAAAGCATGTATTTAGCCAGCTTCACTGTAGCTCAGATTATGCACAGTAGTTTAAGCCATAATAGCTTGCTCCAGTGTTTTAATGTTAAACTTAGCCCCTAAATTGGGAAGAGAAAGTGTGGCATTGCCCAGTGTGTGTTAGTTGCATTAGTTTTGTCCATGGAACAGCAGAAACTAGGGACGATAGCACTGATACTGGAGGAAGAAAATAGACAAGCTGCTAAACATGTTCTCAAAGTTCATGTTGAGTGAATGGGAAGCAAGTCATTAAGAAGCTGATTTGAGGAATAGTTGGTAGCCTGGGCTAATTAAGTTACTCATCTGTAATAGTATTCTGATATGCCGATGTTACTCTAAGGCCCCTGTTGTTTTTACAGTGGATTTCTTTTGTCTCAAGCGTAATGTTTCTCAAACTTTTGGGGTTTGTCTTTCTTAATTCATACCTTCCCTCTAATCTTGCTAGCCAATAGCTTCGTACCATCACTTGCTGGCAGCAGCCTGGTTTGGCAGGGCAGTGGTTATAATTATTAGCTATGGTTGGCTCTTTTCACCCTGGGGAGCCAAGCTGTTGCTAGCAGTTAAAGGTAGTTAGCTTTTTCCCTGCCTCATGTAAACATTTGCAGCCAGTAATTACTACTGCTTCTCACTTCTCTGCCCTGGAGGAACTAAACTCTTCCAGTAATGCTTTGGAATCGCTTGGTTTTGTTGTTAGTGGGTTGTTGTTTTTTTTTCCTTTTTAAAATATTTAATTTTAATGATTGTAGTTTAACCTTATTTTTCATTCAAAATTGTTGTGATTTTTCTGACATTTCACAATTCAGTTGGAACTTGTAACCATCTTGGGAGTTGCAACCCAGTTTAAGAAATGCTTAGAGATTATGAAGTATTAAAATGTTTTAGTCACCTTCCTAAAAAATGCAGCTTGTTGAACTGTACCTTCATCTGTATGGCTGAACAAAGGTTTTTGTCCCATAAAAAGACTTTAGGGAAGGCTAAAACACAATTTTTGTAATCATCCAAGACACTTCTTAGGGTGCCAAGAAATTGGGTTTGTTCATCCGGGTTGAGTCATACCTGTGTAGTGTCCCCTAGGTAGACATGGTCGGTCATGAAATCATCAGTGAATGTTAACTTACTGCTTTTGTTTCAAGATGCACTGTTTTGTCTCTGGCATTATATTTGCTCTTCTGTTTAGAGGACAGGTATGTAGCGAAGTTGGTGTGCTTATTCAAACCGCTCAGTTTATTGGACAATTATGGATGTCTCCTTTGGCAGAAACCTTTTCCATGTCTTCTAGTCTGCTTAAACTCTCGATATCTGAGTCAGATGCCTTTTTGCTCATGGAATATATGGAGTGTAATTTAGAATGGTTTCAGTGCAAATTAGTTGAGGTTTATTTCCAACTGTTAATATAGAATTGTCCATCTTTTAATGTCTTTTTTGTTTTAACAATGAAACCTTGGACTTGTAATCATTATTTATTATAAAACATTACCCAAATGAAAGAATCTTAATTTCATCTCCCCCACTCATGCTTTAGCGTTTTAGTTTGAGTGTTTTTTTTCCAGGAAGGCCATGAACTACAGGTATGTGAGTTCAAATTGGCTCTGTGTTGCTTTATGGCGTAGAATTGGCCATTGTTTCTCTCCCCCTCCACCCTCATCCCCATGCTGTGGTACCTCAGTAAAGCCTAAAATACACTTTCATTCTGCTGCCTGGAATCTGAATCTGTGTAAAGGAAACAGCCTCCCTCTCCATTGGCTCGGTTCCTCTTTTGTTTTAATTTTCCTTTTCAAAATATTTATAGATCACCTTTTGTTATGAAAGATCCAAAAAACCTTTTATGAATAGAAATGTGCTTTAACACTGAATTGTAGTCCAGTAATCTGAGGCAGACTGTGCCTGTGCACTTGGTAGGACATTGAGAGAGATGGAGAAGCGGCCAAGGAAATGGTGGTAGATCTCTTCGTTAAAGTATTATTTCCAATCCAGGCTAGGAAAATCACATACTGCGTTCAAGCCTTGCCCATAAAGTCCGACTAATGTTATTGTATATGTAAGGTGTCTCAGACATTATAGCTCTATAGTTTGTGAAATTAGAACCCCTTTGAATTACTAAGGTGGTAGGTCATCTAGCAGTTGAGTGACTCTCCATGTAAGCAACCAGTATTTAGCTTTACTGCGATCAGTTTGCACTTGAATTACAGGAGGACCTATCACACAGTTTACCAAGTTTCAATTGGTCCTGCAAAATTCATTCTTGTTCAGTGTACTGCAAACTGTTTATACTGAGCTTTGGGCAGTTTATTGCCTTTGTAATTCATAGTCAATGTTGGGATCCTCGTGTTTTTTGTTGTTTGTTTTTTGTTTTAGGCAAATGAGCTATTAATAATTCATATCAGTTTTAGTTCTTTCCAAAACCTTCAGTCTACAAGTTACCAGGGAAATAGATCAGGGAATCTGTTTTGTTTTGTTTTTGCAGCCATTTCGTGGTACTCTAGTTATGTTTTATGTTTGTGTGTGAATGGGGAATCTTCTCTTATTAGGTTTTTACTTTATTTCATGAGAACAATCTTTAAAATGCATATTAAGGTGTACATGTTATTTAGATTTCTAAAGTGCCAGAAGAAGTAGGTATCAATAAAGGTAAGTTAAGTTTTAATTAATGAAAAAGTGGTTTAAATCCAGATGATGATGCATTTTCACATCAAAAACCCAGGGTAAAGAAAAACAAACCAATCCCTGCAATTTGGTCTAATTTTTGCTATATTCCGCATAAAAAATCCTGATCTAAATAAGTATACTTGCTGTAATACTTACTTCAGTGGTATTTACTATGTAGGTAGGTACACATTGGTTTCAAAACATGGAAAACTTCCATTTGGAGAACTTCTGTGCTTTACCTGTTTGAAAGTCTTTAATAGTTAGTTTTTGGTTTTTTTTTTTTCCCCCATGTGTTTTTTTAATTTAACATTCATATAATGCTTTTTAAATGGTTTGTTTTGTAGCATTCATTACCAACATAATAGGAATGTTGCTCCTATTGAGGTTCAGTGTCTCTTGCATGTTCACTACTTAAAGCATATTTTATTTTCTCAGGTTTGAGTCAGGTTCCTATGCATTTATCATGGTAATTCTTATCTGTCTTCACTTAAGACAGTAGCTGACGGTGTTTCAATATGAACTTGAACAGAAATGTTTTTTTCCTCACTGAGTTCTGCTGTAACTGGCTACTAAGTTCTATTTGATGTTTAAAATTTTCTTTACTGAATTCTCCAAAGTCTTCAGGAGATGAGTCTTGGCAAATTTTAACTTTAAAAGAAAAATACAAAAGCCGGTGTTAATGCCCTCTTTGGAAATCAAGAGAAGTGTTAGAGTTCAGTATTATGATGTGGTTGAAGGTATCTGTTAGCAAGAAGTATGGATAGAATTTTTTGAAGTTATTTTTTATTTTTACAGGATTCAAAAAAGAAAAAGTAAACACAATTTTGGTGGCTGACTCGTGTTGCAAAGTTTTGCTTACAATTAAGTAGTAGTCCCTGAAGTATATTTTCTTTTTTTTTCTTTTTCTTTTTTTTTTTAAAGTATTGTTAATTATAACCAAATAGTCGGGATTGAAAGGAAACAGTCTCAGATAAATTTTACTTGCAAATTGTTTCCTATTCCACCAATCCAGAAATCATATTGCAGAATAATACCTAATCTAGTGTAGTTTCAGATGAGGGTTGTTAGGAGCAGCCTGGTTTCTCTCCTTTTTTTTCGTAGCCCAGGAAGTATCGACTGGGGATGCTGGATGAGAGGATAGTTCCGGTGGGATCAAAAGCAAGAAAATCAAAGAACCCTATCGGCTGTCTGGCTGACAGGTGTAAAACGGGAGTACCCATCAATATGGTTTGGTGGAACAGAGTCACAGAAAACAATTTACAGGTAAAATTATTTTTTACTAGTCACTTTTTCAGTATTTTGGATGTTTTATTTAAAATTCTGGAAAATGTTAGAAGCAGTTACTCCAAATATGGGTTGAGATTGGATCAAATACTTATTCCATGAAACAGGCATAGTGGCCCTCAAGAAGAGTGAATCTGAGAAATGTTCTTTTCTCTTCACCCACCACTGTGCCATGTGCTCTACTACTTATGTTATAATCTGTGGAGGAGAAGCAACAATAATCATATTTTATAAGCAAAGAAACACAACCTCTTATGTTAATTTTCATGTAAGGAAGGTTTCTATTGGCAAAGCTAGTGATCTCTGCTGAAATGATTGACATTCAATGCAAAAAGTTCCCCTCAATAGGGAATTTGAAAATGTAACCATCACAAAGTGTAATTTCTTCACTTTTATGTTGGAATAGTTTACATTTCTCAACTTGTGCATATGTTACTTTACTGTCTTGTTTCTGAATTTACTTTGATTCCTTAGGAGGAGAGATGCAGCTGGATTTGAGCAAATCTCATACCAAAGTAGCAGGTTATCTTTGGGATGATAATGAAGGATAATTCTTGTCTGGGAGGAATCCACTCAATGGGAATTCAAACTATATGTCCCTCAAGATAGGGTTTAGATGGAAATTATAATAATGGCTGTAACTACAACACTGCTACTGTTATTATTTTGCACTTATGTGGTGCTTTTGCTTTTTCAGAGATCTTTACTTTAGTCTTTGTGATGTTTATGTTCTTCGTTTTGACATTTTAAAGTGATTGAAATGGGTAAATCAATGATATCCTTATAACTAAAGTTGTCACCTTAGTTTTCTTTCAGTTTGCTTAATTTCTACTACATAAGGGGCAGAGCGAAACTCGTACCAGAGCCTTGTCATACCTGTGCTAGTTCTGCATTACTGAATGTTTGGACATCTTTGTCATTGAAATTGGAGTCACAGGCGATATGATGCAGGCAAACTGGTGTTACATTGCGTAGTGTCACTAAGGCTTAAGTTTATTTCAGCCCTTGTGCTGCTGGGATAGCAACAAAACCACTGGTGGGAGTAAGATGAAGGAAAAAATAAAGGAAACATTGGTGGACCAGGACCAGGCAAGGTTGCAGAGGAGTAGCTGGAGTTAGTGAAGCACATTTCTCTCAAGTGAAAAAGGACCGAAGGCCTGAAGACTTACTGCATTGTATCTAATGGGAGTGCAGAACTTAACTAGTAGACAGTTGCTCTGAGAAGAGAGAAATTAGGGAATCAGTTTTCAAATTTTAAGTGGATGCTGAAGGGCAGGAAAAGCCCTGTTTGTTCTCATGTTCTTCATTGTTGTCTCTTACATTCTGTGTCACAGAAAGGTTTGTCTTTGATCTACTCTGCTTAATAGTAAAGCAGAAAAATTCAGTGTTTCTGGAAACTGGAAAGCCAATAGCCTGAGACTCGGAGCTTCTGACCAGGAGCAGTTATCTTTTCAGTACCTGTGCCCCCTAAATTTGTGTTAAAATTGGGGCAAAGGAAAGCTTGAAGTCTCCTAGTTTCCTGAAGTAGAAGTGGCCATGGCTTTGGGATCTGCTGCAGAAAGTGTGGCCTTTGAAGGGCAAAGGAATGTTTTTGCACAATTGCAAGTTCTTTTGTTGTGCCAGAATTTTAACTACGTAATTGAGTTAAAAAATCTTGTGTTGTACACAGTTTATTACACAATATAATTATGTAGTGTCCCATGAAGACATGGGATTTTTAAAAAGTGTATGTATGCATGTCTGGTGGGGAAAAAAGAACAGAAAGCTGTTCCAGCCATAGAAAGTACAATTGAAGACAAGGCGGGGGGATTGCAGAGAAATAGTGGAGTTGGGCAAGAATGAACAAAGAAAGGCATAAAAACAGGCTGTAGGTCAGATCGTGAGGACATATGAAGTTCTATATAGATGAGAGACTGAATTTTAGCTGAACAACTTCATTCTAATCACTGTAAATCTTTGCATGCTAGTGTGAATATCTAAGTTACTGCTAAAACAAAGGTTGAGAACTGTTAAAAATTAGAAATGTTAATTGTAAAAGCACAAAAAGCAGCTATAGTTACTGGGGAGGTTTGGCACATGAAACTATTTAAAAACCTGTAGTTTGATACTGAGATTTCAGATTGACTTTGTTTTTCTACTTTAGGTATGTAATCCACAGATAACATTGGCCTCTTCATTTTTTGAAAAACAGGCTGTTTAGGGATGTTTTGCAGGTGTGAATATAGGTTATACTAACTAAATTTAGGCTGATGGTGAGTACTAAGCAATAATAAGTAGAACAGTTGCATTATGATGAGAGTACATCTGTTTGAGAGCATTTTTTTCCTTTGTTTGAAGATGAGAAAACAGTATTACATCTCAAAATTGCTGAAGGCTTGCAATGTTGTCTTTAAGTCTTGGTATAGGTGTTCAAGTTCATGTGTTTATTTGAATGCCTGCTCTTCCGGATCTATGATTTAGAATGTGGGAAAGACACTGTATTTCATGGCACAATGTTAAGCRCCATCTTTAAAGGCTTAGAGATTTTTGTCAGAAAAGTGGCTGGTTTATGAAACAAGGTAATTCATGAGGTATCTTATAAAACAATATAACCATTTCTCATGCATGGTTATGAACAGATCTGTTTACTTTAAATACTTTGTCAAGCTTACGTGATTACTACAGAGCTATGTAAACTGAACTGAGTTCTATTCTGGGTTGTATGTTTAAAAAACAACAACAAAAAATCTAAGTTTTTTTTTTCTTCAGTTGTATGTCCTACTCTATATTAGGAAACATCCTGGGCTACTACAGCACCATACGATTCATATTTTAATATCAAATGCTGGTTCTGCTTAAAATAATAGGAATAGATACAACTTTAGAGATCAGCTCTTGAGCACCATGAATAACTGATTTTTTGTTACTTGACTAAAAAATTCTTAGTGAATTTCTTTCTCAAATGTTTTGCATCAAGAAGATGGATTTTTAGAAACGATTCAGTTTTTATAATACTTTGAAATATTTTGCTAAAGAAACATTGAAATATTCTGAGGCTTTTACAAGTTTACTTTTAAGTGACATCTACTTGCCAAATTTAACAAAACTTTGCTAATAGTTTTGTCTGAGCCTTTGTCCTGATGAAGAAAATCTTCAGCCAAGAAATTTTACCCAGTTCTAATGAATTTGCCTATAACTCCTCTGAAAGAGCACTAGAGTAGTTCAGCTAATAAAGTTGATATTCAAATGAAATTTATAGAGCTTATAATGGTATGTGTAATGTGGTGACTTGTCACAGTAATTGAGATAAAGAAGCATTTTGCCCAAATTCACTAGTGGAAGGGGAAGAGATTTGTTTTAAAGTCCTTAGCAACCTCCAGTGTCTGATGGGCTGCTCTGACATCCCAGAATGTATCCTTCTCTGATGTCATGGTTATCATGGAATCCAAGTGGAACGGAGAGATGGCTCTTGCCATTTATGTAATGTGAACTTCATTATATGGCGTATCTGACCATTAAATACTTGCATGTTTTTGGATGAATAAGAGACATTCTGAAAACTATGCCAAATAATTAAAGTAGACTGGCAGAGAACTGGCTTGAGTATAGTTTAGTGGTGGTGTTCTGTGACCATTACAGGATTATGCAATTCGGGGTGTCAGAACAGATCAGCATGAATTTGGAGGTGAAGGAGAACATAAAAAGAGGACAAAAAGGCTTGTTTCCAGTTTTTAGCATGGTAAGTACATTAGCACATTCTTCTGAAATAAAATGAAATCTGTCTTTAGGTAGCTGGCTTTGACTGGGCTTTGGTAGAACTTGTAACTAGAACTAATACAAATAAGGAGTATTCTAGCCGCAGAAATGGAGGTTGTGGCTTTGCCGCTGCTGTGCAGTTCTGTTTGTGGTGAGGTACTGAACTGGAAGTAAGAGACGGAAGGCCAGTTTCCACAGTACTACTGTGGGCTCCCTGCCTGACTTTCAAAAGCCTGCCTAATATTTGTGTCTTAGTTCCCTATCTGTACTATAGAATACTTCTGTACTTCAGGGCATGTTGAGGATTAATTCACAAAAGTACTGGAGTGTTGGGCATTTATCATTAAGGAGGGTAGAGAAAAATCCTAARTATTGCAATAGATATCTGATGAAACGGGAATTTTCATCTCATTTCTGGATACAAAAAACCTTTAACATATACAACTCCTCAATATACAGTACATAAGTATTGCTTGTTGCTCTACAGCTCTCCAACAATGGCCTTTGTCCATAGAGATCCATACCTTTTTATTCTAGGCCGGTTGCTTTAAGTTCTTTCTTTACCTTCATCTGCAACTTCCTTTAAGGAGTTTTTAGTTCCTTCTGTGGTACCCACAATGGATCTGTTTATGTTTTAACTTTATTCCCTTTTATATGTTTAAAAGCATGAAAGTCACCAGGTAGATGAGCCTTGTGCTTAATGGTGACATTGAGCTATTTTATAGTTTCCTCCTTTCTTAGACCTTTTGTGGTTTCATCTTTATTATCTGTATCATGTTTGAATTTAAGTCTGAATTTAGTCTAAATTTGTATGTGTTTTATAACATACTTTGCATTCTCTTACATACAGAAGTAGTACAGAACTTTTATTTGTGTATAGAGTTGAATGGACTGGATTTGATGGGTTTTGTTTGAAAGTTTCATTGTAAAACTGACTGAAAAGAGGTTCTTGTGCCTTTAAGACAGCTCAAATATAAAGAATCTGAAAATAAATTGATTTTTGGTGAAATTTGTTCATGGAATCATTCTGATTAAGAATGCATGATGCGGATATTAGTTCAGCTAGTGCCTGTTGGGGGGTGTGGGATGTGTTCTCCCCCTGCCCTGGTTTAGTATGACAGTATTTTTGGAATATACCAGAAGAAGGGGGATGAGATTTAAATTGGCCAAGCTAAGAGGAAAAAGGAATGATGGCAGTTTTAGCAAATGTATGTATTTGAAGTTACTTTATTTTAGGGTGTTTTTTTAGTAAAATGTAATATAGCTGACAGAGCTAGGTTTGTTTAATGCAGCTTGTAGAAAACATGTAAATTAAAATGCTTTGGAATCATTTTGTATGTGCCTCTTTAAAGATTTCTAGAAATAATAAGGACATCTGCAGTTGAAACTGAAAATAGTAGCTGGATTTTTGATTTTTATTTGGATTTTAAGAGTTGCATTCATTTCTTCACTTTTTAACATCATAGAATRAATACTTAAAGAACACAGAATGAATAATGCAATACTATCTCCTTTCATTTCTCAAAACGTTCGATGAATGGTGGTGTTTTGTTTTGTTTTTTTGTGTTTTAAGATTAAATCTGAATTGGTTAAATTTTCAGCCTRGTCTAGTGTAAAGGAGTTACTTTACTCTGAGATGAAGAATTAATGATCAATTAAGGGAAACTTGTCTATTTTGAAACTGTGCTGTRAGAAATTGGAGCACAATATAGAATGAAGATGATGTTTCTTCCTAATTAGATACAGATTTCAACCTCAAATATTTTTACTCAACTCTCTGTTTAGGGAGTTTGATAAGATTCTACACAGAAAACTAAATGGTACAGTTTAAGAAATAGTGATCTTTTATACTGAGATTTTTTTCAAGCTTACCACTGACTCAAACACTGACAGCTTGCCACTGTTAAGAGCCTGGCTTCCTAATTTTGTCATATTTGTATACTCACAGAATATGTGAGTACAGAATATGTTGTCTGCAATGTTTGAAGAACAATGAAAAGATCAGCACTAAAGAACTAATAGTTGATATTCCATTCCCTCACTTATTTGAGGTGGGAAGAGTCTACATGCTATGGATGTGTTTGGGATATGTTTTGTATTATTTCTATTGAAAGAAGCATATGCAGAAAAATTAGTATTGTGGTTCAGATTAAAATACTTCTGGAGATGTTCTAAGAACTGCAACCTCACATAAATGTAATGCATATTTATATGTTCCCTATGGCGTAAAATTTTCTGACAAAGCATTAGCAGAGTTTGGAGCTCAGATATATTTCTGATTTTAGAAGACAGCTTGAATGTTGAGAAGAATCTTTTAAAAATTGGAACCAAAATTTAAATCTTTTTTTGACAAATGGAGAAGGTCTTGGCTTATAACTTGATGTTTGTAACGTCACAGAGAAGTAAAACAGGCTTTTATAATAAAGGGGCTAGTTATGCAAATCAAAGCTATTTACCCATAAAAAGTGCTTACATCAAAGTTGCATAGAAACAACTCACCATCTTTTCAGTTTTGATTCTGATCCTGTCAGAATTGTGATACAAAAATGAATGAAAACTGAATTTCCTTTGGGCTCATGACCTAACTTGCTATTCATAACTCTACAGCATAACAGCAAACTGCCTTAGCACTTTTCTAGGTTAGGATCTCTTACTTCGATAAACTGAAACTTTGACTGGTTAAAGTGGAGTTCTCAAGCAATTTCATTTAAAAATGATGACTGATTGGGTCTCTAAACAGTCACTTACCTAAGTGGTCTATTAACATTTTGCAGAATGTCTTTAGAGATTAAAAGCAGTCCTGTTCTGTAGGCACTGATTGAATCAATTATTAAAAGTGAGACATGTTTAGCCAGAATGGTGTGGGTGGGATTTGGGGAGCTCCCTACTGTGCCATTTAAGGCTGAGGATATCTTGCAGAAGGTGGTCTTTCTTTCCAGTTGCATATTCCAAATTTTTTGCCATCTCCTGCTCTTGTCTCCTAGTTGACCAGTATTTAGATGTGGTAGCTCTTTGGATGTGCCATAGCTACATTTAAGGGTGGAGAACTTAGATCTCATGTTGTTGTTTGAAATGTTGAGGTTTTGATAAGATTCTACAAATACTTTGTCCCTTGCTCTCCTATTTGTTTTGTTTGAATTTTCAGCTGTATCACTACTTGGGCAAATTTCATTCAACTCTCTACTACCCCTTTCATTTTCTCCAGTTTCATTGCAGAACTGGCCAAATTGTTTCATGCCAGATTTTAGCCAGAGAAGCACATTCCCTCTAACAGTTATTCCTGTACCTAAAGTTCAGATAGATCAAAAATGTTACCTTTTGAGTTTAAATGTGTTAGTAAGCGGTTTTTAGTCTGTGTAATGCAACTTCCTATTTAGTGCCTTAACTAAATGTGTTGAATCATTTTAGGTTGCTTATGAACTTTTAACCATCTAAGTCCAAGTGTTTTAATTCACCAGTCTGCATATTTGGTTGTCACACTTCTTTAATGTTCAGACGTGCACATATAGAGTGACTAATATGTGACATAATAATGTAGTTAGAACTTACTATGTGGTTTAAGGTGGAATATAGTGTTTCATTCCTGATCTATTACAGGCTACGTTATATTCTTACTATTTGCTTTTAAACACGAGCATCATCTTTAATTTTACAACTTTGAGTCCTCTTTCCTTTCTAATACTTTGAAGTACATTAATATTAATGATATCTGGCTGAAGTCTCCAAATAAAAATGTTAAAAACAAATTCATGCAGAAAAAGAGTACTTTTCAAATACTTTTTCTTCACTGTCTAAATTAGTGTTTTATAATCGCAATTCTTTAATATGAGACTAATTTAACATATCTGATGTTATTTTGCTCATATTGGTGGAAATCTACGTAATTTAACTTACAGTTGTTTTTTATTTCAAACCTGCCTAAAACCAAAGTCATCCAATACGATTTGCTTTAAAAACATCATGGATTATCTTAACAGCATCTTTTGCCTATTCAAAGTTTTGGTACTAACTTTTCATTTTACATCTTTTGTTTAGACAGGTTTGAGATGTACTCTTGATGCAACTTAATAAACTTAACAATGAATACATAATAATCTTCAAGCTCTTTAGTGTGTTCATGTACTAATCAGCTTTATTTCTTGGCTTAATTTCATATTTCTTCCACTAATAATGTCTCTTGCAACTGGCTGTCCATTAATCAGCTTTTTGCCCTTTGAGCTCCAATTAGGATTTTCTTTTTCTATAGAAAAGAAAAACCGTTGCACAGGCTTGAAGAGAAATTCAGTCAGTTGTAATGTATTTTATATGCTAGTAAATAGGAAATGTTTGATAGTCACTTTGCTGCTATTTGTTTCTGTGGTACTAAATTAAAACTTGTCATTAAAGGTTCTAGGTAGATGGAGTATTTCATTAAAACAGAAGCTAACCTCACAAAAAAGGGACATACAGGACCATCTGAAAGAGAGGCAGAGATGACCCTTCGTTAGTAGAAATGTTTTTTGCTGCTTTGAACCTGCTACTTAGTTTGAGATGACTTCTCTAAAATCACATAGCAACAGTCTGTGCAGCAGTGGCAAGGCTTCCTCGCTGTCAAGTCTGTTCTCCAAATGTCAATATAATATAATAGATGCTCATGAGAAGCCTTTTGCAAAGTGTTTGTATGAATTCATACCTCAGCTGTTCATATGGAAAGCTTGCTAATACTATATTTCGGATGTAAGCTAGAGAGAAACATTTAAATATGTTTGTGCAGATCAGCTTCCCATATCTGCTGTTCTTGTCAACAAGCCGTACATAACTTAAATTATTCCCCTTGCCCTCAGTAGGCTTGCCTAGAAAATATTTTTTACCAAATAGGTATTGTCCCTATCTTCACACTTAAAATAAACATTTAATTTACATTTGTTTTTAAACAGACACCAAATCCTACTGCAAGTGAATTTATTCCTAAAGGAGGATCAACCTCCAGGCTGAGTAATGTATCCCAGTCAAATATGTCTGCCTTCTCTCAAGCCCTGTTCTCTCACCCCTCCATGGGAAGTCCTGCTACTGCTGGGCTAGCACCAGGTAAGTTGAGAATAATGTTTTGCAGTAAATTTGCTTCTTTTAATTTATAGTTACGTTAAACATAATCCTGTAGAGCTAGTGATCAGGCTAATCATGTATAAATCTAGACACTTATATTCTTGAAGAGTTTCTTAAAATTAAGAGCTAAAATAGGAAAAGTGTAGTAACTTGGGTTTTGTTTTTTAGTAGTATGGAAATCACACTGCAGGCCATGAAATCTATTCAGCCACCACAGCACTGAAGTTAACTGAAGCTGACTTACCGTGCTTCTTGGGGGTAAAAGAAGTGTTGAATTACTACATGCTTACTGTGCTCTGTGCTGCCCTTGCTACAGCAGTGCCTGAAGTAGATTTAAACTAGCTGTGGTCCAGAAATAAAGTGCATTCTAAAAAAAATATGCTCTATGCTCTGATTACAGTATGTTTGTCCGTTCTTTTGATTTATTTCAAGAGTATGTAATCTAGATGCGATTATTTTCAGTGTTAATGAGCATATATTAAAAAATATTGATAATAACCAAGAAAGAAGACAAGCTTATCCTAAAATTATTTGCATTGCAAAGTATTCATTAATAGTTATTGTATCTGTCACATCAGGTAATCTCACTTTTAAAACTGATTTTGAATTATTTCCCATGTTTAAAACTCTTATCTAAATGTGTTCCATGCAGTCATAGAATTCTGAGTGACAAGATTTTTTAGGCTTAAAAAGCTCAAGCTGTTCATGCTTCTTTTGGAATTATGATCTTAAAAAGTTAACTTAGTTCTAATACTTGTTATGTATAAAAATGAAATAATTTTAAGATCCGCAGATCTGGATGTTACACATCCTAGATTCTTTAGCAAATTTCCTTACATAAAGTCTCTTGTGATGAATGCAAATTGGGTACCTGCCAGAAAACTAAAAAGGGCAAATATTGTAAATGTTTGGGGGTTTTAAGCAATTTTGGCAATTACCATCTATTAAACTGACTTTCGGACTTTCCAGAAACAAGGGGATAGGCATCAGTATCAACACTAATGAAGCCAGCACTTAACTAGTGTAATCTTATAACAACAAGAACAGGCTAGGAAAGCTTTTGATACTTCTGCTGACCAAATTAACATAATGCAGTACTGTGTCTGATTCATACTATGTTGTGCTGTACAGTCTTATTGGAAAACTGTTGTGTTTATATGCCTCTCAGCCTTGTCACCGGGATTGAAAAGTGTAAAAAGGATTAAATAGAATACAATAAAATGATCTACTTTTGGAAAGTGTCCAGTGGGATCTCAGAGGGATCCTTCACGGTCCAATTTCTTGACTATCTGTAAGTAATACATTGAAAGGATAAGTAACACTATTGATGAAAGAAGTACTTGCAAAAATTAGAGGACCTAGAAACATAGATGCCAAACTATCTAGGTTCAAATGCTATTGTTTGTTTATGGAGAAGAAGGGATGGGGAAGTATTCACAAGAGTAAACTTTAGGAAAATGTGGCTTGTTCCTTGCTCTTCCTGTATAGTTAGTGTATTGAATATAGTTCAGAGCTGGGTGCTCCGAATTTCTCTAAAAGTTTGTCTCCCTCCATTGATTGCAGTATTTTCTGGATCCAAGTATACTTCATAAATAACACACTTAAACATTTATTTAAATGGCTTAGCTGTCAGTCGTATACATCCACAGAAACTTCTGTTATCTCAAGGTGAATTAGGAGGTGTTCTTTCTGAAAGATTACGCTCTTAAGAGAAGAATATTTATCTGTGGGGAAAACTTCACCATCTAGGTCATACTGGATAACATAACAAAGAAGAATTAAACATGTTGTGAAATTGTCATTAAAAATGATTTTTTGGGGGATCTGTTACAAAGTTATTGATAAGCTGAAGAGAATTCAAAATGAAAAGAACGTTAAGTGTTTGTAAGAATTTTCTTTTAAATAAACATGAGTCTCCTTCCAGTTAAATGATGTATATTCTCCAGTAGAATAACTTTCAGAAAGCATGTAAAAGATTTATGTATTTGCAAGAGATTTAAGATTGCTTACAGTAGCTTACAGCATACTGGAGGAAATCCTTATTTCAGAAGGAATAAGGAAATATTGTAGGAATGATTTGTTAAAAGTTCCATAGTTTAATTCCTTCATTACAAAGTAGATAAATGATGAGTGCAATCCTTTGATTTCCCTCTTGAGGACAGAAAAAAACTAACAGTTCTTTCATAGCTCTAATTTTGGAGATTTCACTAAAAGTAGGTGTAAATCAAAAAGATTTTGACATCTAGTATTTGAAAAGTAACTTCACAAAATGGGATGTTCCTGGAAAATATATTTGTTCCACCTGTCTTATCGGCAGTGCTGCGGAAATGCTGAAAAAAATGACAGATGAAACCAAACATACTGTATTAGACAACTTTTTGTTTTCACACCTGACATCTCTATTATGGCACAGCATGGAAGAAGGCTAGTCCTACTTTTACATGTCTTTTCTACTTAAGTGCTTTATGGCATAATCTCACCACACAGTCACTTGTCTTGATCTCCATAGCTTTCAATATAATACTAAAACACAGTGATGAGGAAACAGTGCCACTTATAGCTGGGGGAAACTGTCCTATTGAACAGTTTTGAACAGGTCTGTCCCTCCTCCACAAGCCTTTTTTCCTTAAGCTCCCCAAGATAATACTGCATTGTAGCTCCTTCCATTCCCATGCTTGCAAACACTTCCTGTTTAGGAAGACTTAAATTAGTTTTATCCCAAATAAAATTAAGGAGGAGGAGGAAGAACTGATGACTCTGAAGTTGTTTAGGGAATTAGGCAGATCTAATTAACTTGGACATACACAATTACAATGCTAATGACCTGATGGAAAACCTATAGTAAAAGGGAGTGTTCAAAAATTTCTTGAAAGCTGCATCTTTAAATTCAGAGAAGCAGTCTGATTTTATTATTTACTTTGATTAGTCGTTTCTTGAAGTGGACCTAGTCTAGAATGTCTCTAAAGTACAGAACACTATGTTGATAAAGCATTTAACGTTATTAAAATTTTATCTTTGACCTCTGAATGTGTTATCATTAGTGGCATAGGATAAGGCTGTAGTGAGTAAATTTGTGGGCAAAGGTGTAAGAAAATGTGTGTAGAACACTTGTTGGATTCCTCTTTTTTTTTTTTTTAAGTATTTATGTTGTAGGCCAACTGTTTTGCATACATGTGAGCTTAATGAAATCCTACCTCAGTCACTAAGTTGCAAATTTTCATTGAATGAAAAAACTGTAGACATTGAATCTGTGATGAGAATTCATTCTTTATGCCTTTCCTTTAATCCTGCTTATCTGTATGAATTCACAGATTTGAAATACAACTTAATTTTTAATTCAAACATATTACATATATTACAAAGCTTTGTTAGAAGCATTATGCCATAAAATATCTTTGAAATTCAGCTGAGACAGTGCTCAAAGTGTGCCACTTCCCATTCTTCAGTCACAATGAAACTTCAAAAATTAAAACAATGCAAGAAGTGAAAGTATAGCAGTAAAGCGGGACAATTTAATGTTTATATGTGAATATGATCTCCTTCTCTACCTAAAATGCATACAGCAGCATGAGATCCAGATATATGTAGATGATTTATACAGTAGCTTTTAACATTACAAGAAGACTTTCAAAGCCTGCAAACATTATTTTGATATTAGTATGATACCATGACAGCTATCGTTATTTTTACTGGATAAAACCTCCCAATATCTGTAGAAAAATAAAATGTTAGGACATACAGGACCATTTGTTTTTGTATTAATAATCTGAAAAAAGTATATGAATAATGCTGCGCTATCCTTTAATATACACTTGTTGTTTTATCAAGATGCCAACCCCCTCCCCAAGTTATTTCAACACAGAAAGTAAAACAGTTCTCAATTATAATCTTTGAGGTTGTTTGTTTGTTTTGTTTTTGTTTTTTTCAGCATTACAAAAATTGAGAACTATTCTAATGCCAGGAAGAATAAAGATTATAACTTATACTTGAAACTTGCCTAACAAATAAATTTAAATTGTCATTTTCTCTCTAAAAGAACTATTAGAGAACTAGTTCTGTTTAGAACTATTATTTGCTAAACTGTAGTAGTCCAATTATCAGATCAGAAATAGGTCTATACAGAAATTTTTCTGTCTCAGCATTGTGACATAGCAAAGTATTTGTTTTTCAGATGTGAATAACTGAAGTGAAAGAAGCCCTTTTTCCTTGTCTTACCTTGCAAGATAGTATTTGACTACTTCCTGAAGGGAATAAAGATTCATTGAAAAAAGGAATTGAAAGCTGTCTTTACTAGTAGATGAGGTTCAGGAAGGGCAATCTGAAGCAGCTTTTTTGGTGTTTGTGTCTTAGTACTCCTACTGGCATTTGAATTTTAATACAGGAGAACTTTAAACTCTGGCTCATAAAGAAAACTTAAGTATTATTTTTGTCAGGATTAGTGGCATGTTTATTTAAAAAGAAATGGGGGGAGGGAGATAAAATATTACTGTAATTAGAATAGGAAAAATCTGGTTTGCCTATGCCCTCATGTGGACAAGCATCTATGTAAATTGTCCTTGTTTAAAAAAAGCTTGTCTAATTCTGTGAGAAGTGGTTCCACGCTCACCATGTTGTTACAAGCCCCATATTCAGTATTGTCGTCTTCCTTCAATGTCAGTCACTAGGAATATATGTTCACCTTCTAATACAACAGGCTTAAAAGTCTTTAACCACTTCCTCTCATTTTCTTTCCTGCAGTAATTTCTAATTGCTGCCTATCTCAGGTGTTTTACTTATGTTCTGCCATCTCATTTTATCTCATTGTGGTTAAATATTAATATTAGTAAGGCTCTGAGTGATTAAAGTCCCAATGAAGTTGGTGAGAACTGTTCGAGTTTGTGAATCCAAATTTATCTGCCTCCATAAGTACCTAGCAGTGCATCAGTTTCGCTGTATTAGATGAGTTTTTTTCTTGTTTTTGTATCTGGCCTTGGACTTTTAAGGCTAATACTTGTTTATTCAGTTTGTGCAGCATTTAGTGCAGGTCTCTTAAAGGATCTCTCACCTCAAATGTTTGCTGCCTCATCCCATTGGAATCCACCATAGCAATAGCAGCAAGTTTCTTGCAATCCATAGTGTGTTGCTCTAGTAGTGTAAGAATAAACTCTAGTCAAAATTCTTTCACATCTTGTGCTTATGTATATTGACAAATGAGAAGCCCATGTATTCTGTCCACCAGATGATCTTCATCAAACTCTCAAGGTTCTTCCAAACTCAAACTTAGCTGAGGCTGGAATGGCATTTGAAGTGATTTGCACAACTCTGCAGTTACCTTTCTTTTCTTTCTCTCTTTCATTACTAATCAAAAAGACATTAAGGGTTTTGTATGTACAACTATTTCTTTTTTCCGTTGGCAGGAATAAATTAAAACAAAGTCTTCCACTGGATATTGCTTGAAATGGCATCTATAAAAGTTGCTAGTAACAGTGATTTATTTTTTTCTTTTCCCTGAGAAATTTTCAGTTGAATTTTTAAATAATTTTAGCAAGGTTGCAAGTTGCTAGTTTTGTTTTAAGTTTAAGTGATACAGTATACTAAACTTTGTTCTACATGCAGTTTTTATTTTATAGTAAAGCAGATTTCCATTATTTTGTTCATTAGTTGATATGATGGCTGCTAGGTCGTTTTTTTGTTTTTTTTCTCCTGGTCTCTACAGCTGAACTTTCTATTGAGACAAGTTTCTTTAAGCACAAACCTCCTAGGTGTAGATTGGAATAGAGTAAAACAGACGTCAAAAACTTTCCCTCGATCAAGAGAATCGCTTGAATATTGTAGACACAAATTATAGAAGAACTGCTTCAGTTCTCTGATCATTTGAGTTAGCCTTCCTTCAAATTTTAGTTATTAAAACCCTTTCTAAAATTGTAGCCATCTGTACTATATGTGTTGAAATATTTAAGGACTGCTCAGTCACTTAAGGCAATGTTTACCTGAATGGCAAGTTTTCCTTTCTTTTGTAGCGTAAACATGATATCACAGCAATTCTTGTATAACACTCTATGGTCTTGCAGTTAATTTGTAAAGAGATTTCTAGGAGACATCTTTTTTTTCCATCAGGAAAAACTTTAAAAATTAAACAGTCTTTCAGAAATGCTTATTATAATTCACATTTTAATAAGTAAATTATGTAATGCGCTAATTAGCAAGCAGTTATTCTGCCGTACTGCTTATATATGCTTGTATATGTATACATTACTATAAAGAAAATATAAAGAAAGGCTTTGGCTGACAAATGTATATATTTTATATTTTATAAAAAGAATAACTGAAGAAGCCCAACTAAAGAGAAAGGCAAAAGATGGCCTTATGTTTTATATGAAAAATATTGTTTGTTTTCTGAAAACTACTCACTTCTCATGAACAAAATAAATAATTGTGCTGAATTATTATGCATGCTTTTTGAGATGCCAAAGAAAGTAAATTGTTGGAACCAAATTAAGGTTACAAATGTTCTACTAATATCATTAGAATAATGTAGCTTCAGAATAATTTTTTTCTCCACTTAAAATCTCATTTAAAAAAAAAGTATTATTCTACAATAAGTAGGATGAAACATTAACTTCTAAAAATAAGAATTTAACGTGTTGTCAGAAACTAATAAAAGCTTGATTTCTATCTATTGTTGTTTCATTTATTTTTATGTTTCCATATACTTACTAAACTAACTAAACTATTAATACTAGAACTGTTATTTGCTTCTGTGGGTTGTTTTTTGTTTTTTTTTTTTTTAAAGTAAGCGTAGGTGATATGTGACTACTGTAGAGAAGAAATGTGAGTATGGAAGGACTCTTATACATTACTGAGATGCAAATGTATTATCCCTTTGTATATCAACCTATAAAGACAAAGCAGAGCTAATAAATGGAAGTAATTTAAGCAGATATCTGAGTAATAATAACTGAATTTTTAATTAGAGAAAAATTTTCAGCTGTGCATACAGCATTAAGTACAAAAGTTGTGTATCTTATCTCCTTTTAAAGAAGGAATTTGGTTCAACTAATATATTTCTGATTGCTAAAACAGAAGTACACCCCAATCTGAACTGAGCAAATCCTCATTTCAAAGATGCGGTCCTTTGTATTAATCTGATCGCCTAAATATTTAGTATCTGCTACAAGTAATTCTCGGAGTTTTCTGAAGAGTAATTTCTTTTCTGTAACAACCTGGAAAACTTTTTCGTAAACTGACACTTAAACATTTATAAATAGCATATCTGTCTACAATACCTTGAATGAAATAACTAATGTATTTTTTGATAACTAGAAAGCTTGTATGCAGTACAGGTTGCCCTTGTCTTTCTCACTGTGCTATGTTTAGATGCTGAGCTTCTAAAGTTTCTGTTTAGTTGCCTGTTTTCTGTTGCACTTAGTAAACATCAGGCAGTCAAATCATTTTAAGTAAGCTTGAAAATCTGAGCACAAATACCTAACTGATTACGTATTCTGAAAAGTCGCCTATCGTTACATAACAAATTGATTTTTTTGAAGGATGAATTTTGTTGATCATTAGAAGAAAACAGATAATTTCTTCCTTAAAATTATTGAAATAACATTTTACATATTGCTTATTTGTGGGCTGTAATCATTGGCAATCTAACTCTAACAGCATGTATTCATAATGAGTGTTTATGTTATAGTAAAAGGTGAGTTATAGCTTGGCAAACTTCACTCGTGGTGAAGTAACTGTTCATGTAACTATTATGTAAACATTCACTTATGTAGTGATTAATATTTTATCTCTGTGCAGTTTAATAAACTCTCTTCTTCTAGACACAGCAGTAATTTGGTTTGTCTCCCCATTTCTACTACTCCTGCATATTTCATTCCAGTTCTTCCACATTTGTAGGTCATAAGTTCTCGAGCCCCCTTCCTCTCTGAACTAAGAAAGACTTTGGGAAAATGTATCTGTTCCAGTCTTGCTCTTACTGCTTCATCCCTTAACTCTTCCTAAAGAAGTAACGATCATTAAGCCTCTCACTTGTGCAGAATGTTATTCAGTTCTGAACCGAGTGTAGGGAAGGCTGTTTTTTCAAGCCACGGATTAGTTTTATTGGATGAGAGATTTGACCAAGAATATCTCCTTGTGTTTCTCTAAGGAATGTCACTGTCAGCAGGATCTTCTCCTCTTCATTCCCCCAAAATAACTCCTCATACATCTCCTGCTCCTCGAAGAAGAAGTCATACTCCCAACTCAGCAAACTATATGGTGCCTACTAGTGCCTCCGCTTCTGTTGCTAATGCTGTCTCTCAGCCTCCATCTACTGGCCAGGTGATCCAGAAGGAAACAGTGGGTGGAACAACATACTTCTATACTGATACAACTCCAGCACCTGTCACAGGAATGGTATGTTTGTTTTTGATACAAAAGTATGTGGAATTTTGAAATACTGATTTGGCTAATACTGTTAAAAAAATTGTGCTTAAGAATACTCTGAAACCTTTATTCTGTATAAATATTTGGCATTTTATGTTGTAATCATCCTTTAAGATTGCTGAAATGTAAAGACTAGAGAAAAGATGAGTGTTTTTGTGTATTCTTTATTTCCCCTGTGAAGAGTTTTTGTTTTTCACACAGCAGTAGAGAGAAAGCATTTTATGTATGTCTCTGTATATATACATAGAGAAAACATCAAATGTTATTTCAGATTGCTTTCATTTCTGATATGTTAAATCTTAAGTTTATAGCAGAGAAGGGAAAAGGCAGTTACAAAAATGTTAAAATATAAGAATACACACAGAGACATACCTGCACCCTTGAAATAGTTGGTAGTGAATTTCTCGTAAGGAAATGGATATGCATCTGGCAATATATTCATAACATGTGCTATGCCTGAAGACTTCATAGTTCAGTAGTTCAAATTGAAAGGATAATAGATCTCTACATTTTCCCAGCCCTCAAGGGTTTTAAACTGATTTTTAAAATGCTTTGTTCTCAGGTATTCCCAAATTACCACATTTACCATCCAGCTGCACCTCATGTTGCTTACATGCAGCCTAAAGCAAATGCACCTTCCTTCTTCATGGCAGATGAACTCAGACAGGTAAGATTATAGAGAATTTAAAAGGAAACTGCATATCTTGGAGAAAAGTAGAAAATCACCAATAGTAGAAGAGAAATAAACACACCAAATCTGTTCAGTCAATTTTCTCTATGGAGAATTTTAAAAATCTAGTTCTGCGGCAGACAAAATACCACAGAGGATGAGGGCAGGTTATAGCATACATGACTATAGTCTAAACTGCATGCCATAGTTTCCTATTCAAGTAAGTATTCTTGATGTGTGTGGTACCTTAGTGTGTTTGAGTTCATTTACATAGCATTTCTTTAAAGCTGTAATCCTATTCAGTTTTAAAATCTTTCACCAAAATGAAAGTGTATGCAGATGTTAGTTGCTGAGTGCTTCTTGAAGGGCTGGCTATGACCATTATTTCACTGTCATAGTATTAGGTGCCTCTGCCAATGCTAGTTTTGGTTAACCTGGCTTCTGCAGCCGCTTTCTTCTGTGGAAAGAGTTTATACATTCTAGCATTAATTTTTTTCAAGTGTGGTGTATGTTGTTTTTTGGTGTGTGTGTGTGTGTGTTTTCTTTTTTTTCCTGGGACTCTTGCATCAACTAGCTATTCTGGTACATGTAGTCTGCCTTTCAAAGGCACTGTACTGTTAGCTTATCAAAGATAACTGAATTATAAAGTTCAAAACTTGACGTAATTTGTTCTTCAGGAACTGATCAACAGACACTTAATAACTATGGCCCAGATTGATCAAGCTGATATTCCTGGTAAGTAAGAATTTCTTATAAACTAAGCTGTGATCATAGGCACAGTTGCACAAAAATATTCAATAATATTAATAGCATCTTGCAAAAAAAAATCTGTTTTTAATTTTTCATGAGGTCTTAATCATCAGCCTGGACTGAGGATAACCTGATGCAATGTTTTTAATATGTTGGATTTCAAAGCATTTCATAAATATGAAGTTTGTTTCTTGCTTCTGTTAACTTTTCTTACGTATTTTTTTTATTTATAATGAAACTTTTTAATGATCCAGAATAATTAATTATTGAAAAAGGGAATTAAGGGTATGTAGCCTTGTGAAAGCGTTGTATTATTTTGCACATATTAGGTGTCCCTTTAAAGGATGCATTTATTCTCCAGTGCTACATATAAAGTTAGCAAACTAGGTTGTTTTAAGCAAATCAGTTCATATGATATCAGAGAAGGCATTGTACTAGTTCTTGTCTGGCAGGAAAAATGTATACAATTCATTGTGATTAGGTTTTTGGAGAATTTGCAGTTGACTGTGATCATCTTTGTTTAAACAGATTGTTTTGGGTGCAGTGTCCTTGCTTTTCTACTGTGTTTTAATAAAGCAATGATAACAGTCTAAAATGTGGTTTAGTTAAATGAGGTACAAGTGTATCTCTTCCAGGGATAATCTCTTAATCCAATTTGAAAACCTTTCAGAACCTCTCTCTTTCTCTCTCTTTCTCTCTCTTTCTCTCTCTTTCTCTCTCTTTCTCTCTCTTTCTCTCTCTTTCTCTCTCTTTCTCTCTCTTTCTCTC
>NW_020450374.1:192425-335709 GCF_003343035.1 Apteryx rowi | reverse complement strand
TCTCTTTCTCTCTCTTTCTCTCTCTTTCTCTCTCTTTCTCTCTCTTTCTCTCTCTTTCTCTCTCTTTCTCTCTCTTTCTCTCTCTTTCTCTCTCTGTGCTTTAAACACAGTTAAAGCACAAACCAATACTCTTCATATTTGTTCTTTTTGTGATGAAAACAGGTTTCTTAAAGATGTTCTGGAAGCCTGTGTGGAAACTGGTGCTTGTTTGTGAATCTGTGCAGGAAAAAAAACAAAACAAATATCACTCAGGAAGAATAAATTTTTAAGGCAAATGAGAACAGTGGACAGAATTCTGCTTTTTTTTTTTTTTTTTCTTTAGGGGAGTAAAGCTGTTCTTCTGAAGACAGTTGTTGATATGTTGATATTAAAGCAAAAATACTGAATTTTAACTTTGCATGCATCTAAAAGACAGTGCAAAGAATTGACATATTAATGACTTAGTAGATTTAATCTTCTCTGCTACCACAAGAATTTTCTCCAAGTTGATTGATATCTAATACATTTCTTATATAAACTAATTTAGCAGTTCCTGCGGAAGTGGACAGCTACCACAGTCTCTTTCCCTTAGAACCACTGCCACCACCCAATCGGATACAGAAAACAAGCAACTTTGGGTACATTACATCATGCTATAAAGCTGTAAATAGTAAAGATGACCTGCCATATTGCCTTCGGAGGATACATGGTGAGAAAAATTGAATTGTTGTTTTTTTTTAAATGGAAGTGCAACTTTTATTTAAGCTTAAATATATATTTTAATATTCTGTGTGTAAATCTTGAAATAGCTTTGCTGAACTGATTTTCTGGGGGCTAAGAGAGCAAGAGATTCCTAAATTAGCACTCTATTCTTATTTAAATATGGGCTTTTCAGTAGTTTCAGAGGAAATGTTAAAGTAAAAAATCCCTCCCTCTTCCCAGCTTGCATCTTAAAATGCAGATTCTGTTGTTTTGTCAGGTTTTCGTCTTGTTAACACAAAGTGCATGGTATTGGTTGACATGTGGAAAAAAATTCAGCACTCAAATATAGTAACCTTGCGTGAAGTATTTACCACTAAAGCATTTGGAGAACATTGTAAGTGTGGGGGGTGTGTGTGGGGGGGGGGGTTGGGGAGGGGGGGGGGGGGGGGGTTTGTTCCCACTGTGTTGAGACACTTTTTCTGAATATGTTTGAGTTAGTAATTGTCACATGTTTCTATTTCTAAGCTCTTGTGTTTGCGTACGATTTTCATGCTGGAGGAGAGACTATGATGAGCAGACACTTCAATGACCCTAGTGCTGATGCTTATTTCACAAAACGAAAATGGGGTAAGGAAAATGCATTATCTTTTTCACTTTTATAAGCTATTTCCAATACTTAAACAGTATATACACAGCTGGTCAGAAATTGTTGTTCGTAATTTTCTTTTTATTTTTTTTAAACCTAATCAGTTCTGTCATATCATAAGTTGACTGGTATCAGAGAACAGCTTCTTCATTTCCTATTTGTAAAATTTCTGGATATATTTTTTTGAAATAAGCAAAAAGGTTAGCTAAAGCTAACAGTTAAGATAAAAGTCTAATGATGRACAGGTTACTTTTCACATTTGCCTTATGACTAATTTGCAAAATTAAAGTCAGTTTGTAAGGGAATTACAATTTGTTGCTGGCAGGATAATCTTCAAGTTTGAACATGGGACTAGGAGTTGAAATCTCTGTGGTTGTAATTGCAAGTTTGTCACAGGGTGACACCTGACACTTATTTGGAGATACTTTCAAAATCCCATGTGACATATGCTTTGTCACTATGATGCTTGTCGGTTAGGTGTTGTCCACACATAAAGCTTTTTTTCCCTTGTTCATAAAGTATTATGAGGACTAATTAGACAGTGTTTTATATAACGTTTTAAGAAAGTTAAGTACCACTAAAGAAAACAAGAAGTGGATTAAAAAAAATTTTTTATTACGTATATTCTTTTCAGACACAAACTTCACATCATAAGGTTTTTTGTTTGTTTGTTTGTTTTGATTCATACTCTGACTTCAAAGGAATCACTAAGGCTACATCTGCATTCATAAATAAGATCAGTCACAGCATGTTCTGTGGCTATGCATGCAAGTAGCCCAGCAGAACTCGTATCCATACATCTAAACTCTCTTCTCCAAAACAATATGTTATCAGCTGTAATATTGCCTGTCAGAACTAGTTCYTGACCCATACAGTTCCACAAACCATGCTCAGATGTTGTCTGAAAGCTAGTAGTCCAAAACTATTAGCACAGGCCAATACCGCACTAAGTACACTAATAGGTGAATGGAATCAGAGAATGATTTAGGTAGGACACTACCTTTCAAGGTCACTTGGCCTGAACTCCTGCTCAAGGCAGGACAAATCTCAAGTTAGATCCAGTAGTAGGCATGAGCAGGGGACACTGAAGCCTGTGAGCTGGCCTTGTTTATTTTATTAGCGTAGATGTTGCCTAAATGTCTTTAGGGTATCAGAATATAAAGAGATCCAGAAGCTAAGATTTCTTCTTTCTTCTGCTTTCTGAAACTGGAGGCTTTAGTTGTGAATTTAATCCATTTTAAATGTTGACATGGAAAACTGTTTAGCTGTCTGTTGGATCAGAACATAATGTTAGTGTGTGAATACGTTCAAAAGCTTGCAGATTCCTTGTATACTGAGTAGTTTCCTCTGGGTCTGCACTGAGCTGACCAGTATTAATAAGGTTGGAACTTGAGTTCCTCCATTGTTTTTGAAGGTGGTGTGCTGGACAAAGGAAACCCTAGCTTGATTTGTCGTATCCCATGGCAAGTCACAGAATGTAATGACAGGTTCAGTGAACTTGACATGAAACTTATTTGGTAGGATAAACATGGAACTCCTACCGCTAGGTTAATCACTGTTACTTGCAGGACTTGACTTCTGAGCGTCTTCCACCTGTGATTTTCAATTTCCATGTAAATTGGTCCTTATTATATTTTATTACACCTCTACAGAGTATTGCATACAGCAGACTAGCGTCTGTTCTAGATAAATTAATAGAAGCTGTAATAAAATTCTTGGCGACACATATTCGTTTGTCATACTGGTGAAAAATAAGTTTGGCTTCTATAAAAAGAAATAATGCCTATTAATCTATTGAAGCTTTTTGAAGGAAGATCCAGCAGATGCAGTCTTGGATTTTCAAAGTCCGTCATCAGAGACTCTAAAAGAAACCAAGCAGCTGTGGGATAAAAGAGAAAGCCCTCAGTTAGGTTAATGACTGGTTAGAAGATAAGAAATGGAGGGTAAGAGTAAAGAGTTGATTATCACAGTGAGGAGAGGTCAGTGGTGGAGTACCACAGGGATATGTGCTGGAAGTTATACTACTTAGCCCATTCACTTATCTGCATTGAAGATAAATAATGGTCTGTCAAAGTTTGCTGATAATACCAAGTTATTTGGATTGGTTAAAAACAAAGGCTAGTTGTGATGAATTGCAGAACGATCTTACAAGACTGGGTCTTTTGAAGATAAAATAGCAGGAGAAATTCAGTGTTTTAAATGTAAAGCAATGCAACTGAGGGAAAACATAATCCTAACTTTAAGTATAAAATGATGTGGAATGAAGTGGAATAGGATTCCTCATGCTCTTAAAGATGAYGGAGGGTATATGGTGGGGTAAAAAATGACTGGAATATGATAGGTGTCAGAAAAATCATCATGGAAAAAGAGAAGATGAATAAGCAAGAATTGTTTGCTGTCAGGTAGTAGATGTCCTAGCCAGGTAGCAGGTTCAAAACTAGTGAGAGAAAATTAAGCCATGAAACTTTGTCACAATGTGTTAGGGATTCTTAAGGTTTACTTTGGTTCAAGGGGAAAGTGAACACACTCATGGAAGAGAAATACCTTGAGGACTGTTATTTGCAAAGACACTATCTAGCTTAGGGACTTTCTGGGCTGCAAATCACTGGCGGCTGGAAGAAAATTTTATTTGTTATGTGCTCATACTTTTAGGTACTTATTGCAGGCTGCTGTTCTGACTTTTGTACCTATGCATTGACACAGGCTAGTGGACTATCTCGACCTTTTATTTGACCTAGTAAGACTTTTTTCTGTAGATAGGCATAGTCTTTGAAACTGAAAATAGGACATCTATTTTTCTTCAGCTAAAACAAAGTATTATTTAATTAAATGAAGTGTTGTGACAGAACTGAAAGTGATATTTAGGAAAACTCTCCCCTGCCTGTGGCACTGCTCCTAACCTTCTCCTTCAGTCTTTTTATTAGATAAATTAGAAAACAGTCACCTGAAATTCACCAGTTTTGCCAAATCTTTCTGCAAACTGTTGCTCTGGCCTTCCTTTTTTTGTTAACTGCTGCTTTCTAGTCTGGGCCTCAGTAGAAGGAGCAATTTAAAAGAGGAAAATAAGATTGCATACCTATAACTTGATTTCTCGGGATTGCCTGCCTTCACGGATCCTTTCTCCATCCCCTCACAGAGTTTCTTGGCCGTCTGCCTGCCTAGAGGAGACTTCCAAGAGAAGCAGGGGAATGGATGGAAGTTGGGTACTCTGCAGCATGAGGCTCAGATTAGTGCAATTGCTTTTAAAGGTTTTAGGAGGCACAACACTGTGAACCTGATCAGTGAACTCAGAGAATTTGATTTCAGGTATGCAACCTTATTTATGTTGAACACTCCAGTTGGCATCACTAGACTTTGACAGTTAAAAGAAGAGGATTGTGGTTTACATAGCTGTCTTGCATGTCACTTTCTGATGTCAATGTGGTCGGTCTCGGGGTTTTCTTTGTTTTTTTGGGTTTTTTTTGCCATGTTATTTACGGACCCTGTTGCAGAACTTCATTGGAGGGGATTGGTGTGGAAAAAAGAATTAGCAGCTTGTGCTGATTTTTATACTGAACAGCTGTAAACTAATGTCCTGGTTGCTTCCTAATTCTATAGAATTTATTCCTTGTGTTGTTCTTTATGCAAAGAAGTATCCTCTTCAGGCAGTACAGTGTGATAATCTGATGTTGTTTTGTCATATTTTACTGAATGTTCACAAGTTTCAAAAGCAGTGTTTTGGATTTTTTGTCAGTTAATTATTACACAGAATACATTTATTTCAGTAATTCCTGTTTCTTTGATTGTCATTCCTCATTTGTCCATACACTCTTATTTATATCAAGAGAATCTAAATTTAACATTAAATCTATTGCTGTGGACCTTTTGTTAGCTTTTTCCAATTTTCTGATATTTCTCAATTTCAGATTATTATAGCCTGTGTTAGTGCATGTATCTCTGCAGAAATGAAGTTCTCTTTAATTTAGCAAGTTATCCCCAAAAGACTTGAAACATTTCCGTAACAAATAGCATTCAAAACAGATCAATAACTAATTATATTAAATAGTAAACACCATTTTAATTGTACGTATTTTAAAACAGTATCAGCTAGAAAATCCTGGCAAGTTAATAAGAGCTTATCCACTGCTCCAGTAAGGTTTTCTCTTTGTCCTGGTGAGTTTTCTTGGTTGGAAGAGATAAGCATGTCTTTGATATGTTTTTTGGTCTGTTTATTAAAAGTGTTCTGAGTAATTAAATAAACCTAAGTGTATATGCTCTTAATAGTAATTTTCAGCACCACAGATTCTGCTTTACAGCAAATAATACTTTATAAGGAAGATAGGCAAGTTTTACTGGACCTTGTTTTCTTTTGGACACATTAGCAGTTGTGTTTATTGCACAAAAGTGGACCTCATTGCTGATTTTGCAGTCTTTGCCCAATTGCTGAACTTTTTTTTCAGAAAATAACTCTTCATTTCAAAATTAAGTTGTGTTTTTAGACTGTCTTGGGGGAAGAAAAAATATATGAACACTGAAAGTCAATGCGATGTTGTTCTTCTGTATCTACAAATATTCTAAAAGCAAATACAGTAAAATATATCAATTTCTTATTGAGTTCATGAAGCTAATTTTGAAATCCAGAAGTGTAGTGCTTTAGCATAAACACTGTTTTGCTCATTTTGAGCTTTTTGAGGAAAAACATATAACTAACAGTTATCCTAAAATACCTTTGCCAAAACCTACAACTTTTTCTAGCTAAATTCCAAGTTTTCAATATCTTCGGATTTTTTTGTGAAAAGTAGTGCTGCATTAGCAGTACAGAAACCTTGTATATTGAAAACTGAGAAGGGTAAAACTGAATGAAGCCCAGGTTTCCCTAGAGAAGTGTGGAGGAAAGAAAGGCTACTGCATTTATCTTACTTTCAGTACTGTAACTGAGCACTGAACAAATTCATGGTTTTGAATGTAAAAAGCTTTACAGGCCTAATAGGTTCAATTAAGTGATCAGCTAAATCTTTCATTTGGCGGCTTTTTTTTTTTTTTTTTCGCAGAAATCTCTAATGAGTACTGACTGTCTGTTACTATGCTTCCAAGATAATGTTCCTCACTGAGCCCTTGAAGCAGGTCCTGCTGCCAGTGGTCCCAGCTGCTCCTTCCCATCCCTGAACTATGCCCAGCCTTTGCTTGTATTGAGAATTTGAACTTCATCTGAAGTTTAAAAAAAAAAGGGGGGGGGGAGTGGGAGAGGAGAAGGACACATGTTGCTCAGCTGAGAACATCATGGCAGAAAACATCAAAAAATGATGACATTGAGCTTATTTTAACTTGGCAAGGAAAATAATGGCTTGCCTATGTAAGAACTGCCGTTCTGAAAACACTTTTAATCTTCTCCATCATTAGTAACGATGTGCTACATCTCAGAGATGCAAGTAGTGAGAGATGAGTCTGCCCTGCAATACAGGTGGGAGGAGGATAGCCTGAAATTTTGCTGTGCGTGGCTGTGGAGTCAGCCTGTGGTAGGAAGCCTCTTTCAAATCAAATACTACTATACCTTTAAAATACCACTTTTTGGAGTAAAGCAATTCTGATCATTTCTGTAACCTTTTCTTATGTTGTGAAACTTTCCACTGTGTTCAGCACTATTTCAAGTTTTCACATGGGCTTTACCTGAACAGTGAGCATCTGGGTCTGTCTCCTCGGGTCGTCCCTGCTCAAGTGCAAGGAGCCGGGTTGCAAAGCTCGCCTAGAGTGTCTGTTTGACTGTGCACTAAGGTTCTGCCTATCCGTCGCAGGCCTCGTAGCCCTTCACAGGACAGGCTTCGATCTTACCTGTTTTAACAGATATGTAGGAGGGCACTGCAAAACAAATTCTTCCAGTGTTTTAGACTGTGCCTTCAGTGCATAGGAGGGAAGAAGGGGTGCAGCTGGCCAGCCTGAAAGCAACAACCTTGATTCAGCTGTAGCCTCAAGCAAATTTTTCCAGTAGTAATATGTTGCTACTTGGTTGAGATTTTCTGATTGAGGGGAGAAGCTGTGTTGAATTCTGTGGTCTCTCTCAACTTTTCCACATATGTTGAACGTTCCTTGCTTTTATCTGGAAATCAAAGGGCAAGTGCTGTTCTTGTTAAATTGCATGTAGAAAAATAACCCCTAAGTTTTGTCTTTCTCTTCCCCCCCCCCCGTTGGAAATTATAGCAATGTTTCTGTTCTAGATAGAAATTTAGTTTGTATAGATGTAACTGTCTTATAGTGTCTGTATGTGTTCCTGCTAAACGTATCAGACATACTGCTATTTACCAAATAAAATGTGTATTCTGTAGCAAATAATAGCTATAGAAGGAGCTTTGATTAATAAAGTAGCCTGTGTCTCCTCAATCATTTTATACAATCATATTTTTTGTCATGCTAAAGAAGGAAGAATCATGAAGGAARAAAATTTTGCTAAATGAGATTACTGGTGTGATGGTTTGTGGGAAATGATTTGCATTATGATTCATCAAGAGGCCAGAAAAAAAACAGAGAATATCATTATCTTCAGCCTTCAGTAGACGTGCCAAGGTTATTGCTGTTTAAAGGAGGCAGGGTCTTGACCTTTAGAATCTAAACCAAAGCATCTTAAACCAGCAAAATGAAATAAAGTTAAAAAAAAAAAAAAAAGTCAGAAATGAAAGCTGAGAACATCCCCAGCTCATCATCCCAAAGTCAGTAACGTTTCTAACCAAAATTGCTTCAGTAGTGTGTTTTAGTTTTTAATGTACACACAGATATAAATATATATAAAAAATTTTATTTTTTTAGCAAGTGCACAAAAATGTTAATGTGTTCCTGCTTGGGGGTGGGGGGACGGGACAAGAAACAAATGTTTGGAGAGGAATGCAGTCAGTTCACAACTGAATTAGATGCTTACATGATTGCACTGAATAGAGATGATATTACTGATCCCAAAATTAGCAACATTAGTACTGAGTCTACCTTATGAAATGTCTTAACATTTGTTTTAAATTTGAGATATAGTACCTTCTGGGTGTACTCTCTCCTCTCTCCTTCAGCTTCGTGCCACACAAATAGTAGCAACTTCTTCTCGTTAAAGAAGTCATATTAAAAATAATGCTTGTGTTATCTATACCTTGCTTTTCTCATCTCCAACTTAGTGTTACTCAGGAATAGTTTGTAATGTAGAATTTGGGTCTTGCTTTACAAAGAATTAGTTTTACTTTTTTGAAAAGAGGACTGTAATTCCATTTGGAAGTGATTTGATGCATTGCATTTGCATAGGCCATGAAACACGGGTCATACGGTGATGACTTGTCAGTAAGCTGGATCACAGCAGAACATACATGACATTCTGTTCAGTGATACTTAGCCACAAAATCTTCCATTCTGATTTCCCATGCAGTTTGAAATTAGCTTGTTGCTTGTTCTTCTTTGTTTTATCAGAGGATATAGAATGTTTAATTTGTATGCCTTCCTAGTGTAAAGGAGGCAACACAGAAGCTGTTGCAGATACATTATGGTTATTATGATACATGCTCATTGTTTTAGAGTACTTGTGTTTTTGCTTCTGGAGTGTTTGCATATTTTGGTGCACTACCACCCATTTTATCTAATTTTTAACCCGTACCCTTTTTGCAATGAATATTCAGCCTAAATTTGAAAACCAGTATAGGTTTTCTGAATCTGAGAGTGAAAAACAATAATAATGCCTAAAGAATTGTCAGCATTTAAAAATTTATTATTGTCTTTCCAAAAACACCCACGAAAGCATAATAGGTATGTCTTTTCAACGACCATTGATTTGGGGATTGAATGAAATGAGTATGTCAGCTAATTGTATAGTTCAAAACATACTAACTTTAATTTTACATAGCAGCCTTTAGTTGATGCTTATAACGTTTTGCTTCTAGGTCAGCATGATGGACCTTTGCCACGGCAGCATGCGGGATTGCTTCCAGAGTCTCTGATATGGGCATATATTGTGCAGCTCAGCTCTGCATTACGGACCATTCACACAGCAGGACTGGCCTGCCGAGTTATGGATCCAACAAAGATTCTAGTAACTGGCAAAACAAGGTAACGAAAGCTTTATTTCTAGGTCCTTCACTGTGATCTGTGTTCATGATAGCTGTTGTCTGTGCACCGTTGTTAGGGAAATGACAAAGTTTCCCTAGAAAGTTCTTTGAATTTCACTGGCATGCTAAAACTTTAAAATCTTTTTTTAAGCTCTGTTAAACACAGTTCAGAAGGACATGTGTGTTATCTTCAAAGTCCTTTTCAGATTTGCTACTGTCAATTTAGAAATGTTGTTAATTTACTTCTAAACTGAGGGCTCTCTGTCGCATTATATCACTTTGTAAGATTAATGGTAGTTTCCTTCATGGTAGTTTGCTAGGTACTAAGATGACTTTTTTGTAGTAATAAAGCATTTGATGTTGGAAATACTAGAGAAAGAATCAAGTAACCAACAAAATTACACTTCTTCCTTTTTCCTTCTTGTTCCTAAAGGTTACGAGTTAATTGTGTTGGAATCTTTGATGTTTTAACATTTGATAACAGTCAAAATAATCCGCTGGCATTAATGGCTCAGTTTCAGGTAAGACAACAGAGCATTGTTAGACTGGTGACTTGGGGTGGGGACTACTGAAAACCAATGCGATTCCTTTTGAAAGACAAATATTTTAATTAAACTGTAGTCTGGTATATTTGTAAATAACTGTTTTTCTGTCCTGGTTTGGTTTTTGTTCCTCCATGCATTATTTGAGTTTGTTAAAGCTCATTTTGCTTCTGAAAGTTCAACAAACTTACAGAACAGATTATATTAGTAGGAGTTAACAAACTTGAATGAGAAGTGGTGGGAATAACAAACTTTTTCCTTAAAGGAAGGGGGAAAAAAAATCTTAGTGATAGAGATGTCAGACTCGATAGGTACGTGACAATACCACAAAATTGGGTTCATACCTGCAACGAATAGAATTGAGATCAATCAAAAAATAATGGTTCAGTAGCAGTTTTCACTCTGATGCCTTCTTTGTTTTTTTTAACATAAACAACTGAGCAATAAATGCCTGTTCACAGAGGATTAAGAGATATTTTAAATAAATGCATTTAGGCCTTCTTCACTCCTAAGAGCACTTAGTGTATCTTTTGGTTTTCTAGTTTTTCTCTGCTCTCCTGGTGTTCTCTGAACTGTGGGCTCTGCGTAACTTGTGAATTAAGAAGACTCCCTTTAGAGTTAACAAAAACTATTCCTCAGTCATCTGGAATATCACTGTGTATAGGAATGCCTCTTTCCCTAACTTCCCCTCAGGGTGAAGTATACTGCTTCAGCAGTCATCACATACCCTGTCAGTAATGGGAGTGAAACACCACAGTAGGGAATTGGGTTTAATTTAAGTTCATTAATTGAGCTTATTCACTGAGAAAATTGCTCATCAGAGTCTTCCAGTAATAAATGAAATGTTTGAACTTTGGCCAGGCAGAAACTAGCTTATTCAAGACCTCATACCGGAACACAGCAACTTTTTTTTTTTTGAATGATACAGTAAGCAATTTTCAGCGTACTTTGAGTAGTACATCAAAGGATGTTCTCCCCTCCCCCAGCTAGATATCAGTGCAGAGAGCTTTTTGGTCATCATTTAGTGGAGAATAGCTAAGAGATCATAGGGATACATGTGAGGGATTCTGTTCCTTTAAAAAAGAAAAAAAAAAGTGAGATTTTTTTGATCCATCTGTCAAAAGCRTTTAACACCCTAACAGCCCAACACCTGGTGTTACTAAGCAAATTGGTTGCCTGGTTTTGGTTTGTGTAGGAATTCTGTTTGCGTGTTTCATACTTTGTTAGTATCCAAATTGTTCAAGTGTCACTGCTAAACCAGAAAAGAAATGTAACCAGAAAAGGGGTACAGTGTAGAAAATGTAGGCTGGAGTTAAAAACATCATATTATTTCTTTTCGCCACCTCTTCTGGAAGGGCTAGGCTTTCACAATCCACTTTCTTCCTTCAGAGATTCTGGACTGTGGTCGTTCCTTGAAATTCAGGAGGCATTTATCATACTCCACCTCTATTTGCCCTAGCCAGATAAAATTACAAAATAACAGCTGCTGCTTGTCCTTTTTCCTCTCGATCCATGACCCAGTTCCTGAATTCCTCTGGGACTCCTGTGACTGTTAAAAATGTAGGTTATCTCTCGGTTTGCTGCCGAGCTAATATGCATTTCCTTGTTGCTGTCCTCAATGGACGAAGGTATTTTTGTTAGCGTTTGTCACTTTCTGGCTATTTCCCATTGTTAATATAGATAGGAAAGAGTTTGGCCAGAACAGAGATTTAAGAAGGGGCAATGCAGAAGAAATGCAATTGTTCTTTACAATCTGTTTTTCAGAAACTATGTTAAACGCATTACTTTATTATGATCATGTAAGAGTTAAATAAAGGCAACAATAAGGAGAGCTTACAAAAAAAAAGTCAGTGAAATATGAATGGCTACTTGCATTAAAAACAAGATGGTTAAACCTGTAAACAAAACTTCAAAAATCCGTAAGTTATGTCACTCAGTTACTAAATACAGATGGTAAAACTGTAAGTGGTGATGCAGAAAAGCTTAATAAATATTTCTGTGTTTGGAATGAAATGAAGATGAATATTCTCCATATGAAGAGAGAATAGAAGTTTTATTGATTTAATGAGGGATGTAAGACTGCATTTGCTCAAAGTAAATATTTTTAATTCAGTAAGCCAAAATAACTTTCACATACACAGCCTCCAAATTCAAAGAGACTAGCTGAAGACGTATCTGAAGCGTTAATGCTGATTTTTAAAAAAATCATAACAAAAACACTAGGAACTTGGAGGGACTCCCAAGTGCAGTTCCAGTTCTTAAAAAGAATAAGTGAATCCATGGAATTGTAGACTGGGTGACTTGATATTGATCCAAGCAAAGCAGTGAAACAGTTCATTCTGAGATCTCACAAGACAGGCTAATCAAAAATAATGTCAGTTTTAAAGGCTTTACGGAAATTGGATTGAGTCAAAAATAAGATTTGACTAGCTTATGTCTGGCTGAGAAGTCCAGCTGTATAAAATACTCAGATATCTCCAGGGCCTCTGGCTTTGTACCACAGGTCTTTTAATATGATAATATCATATATGTATCATATACATCATATATGTGTGTATATATATACATACACACAYATATATATAAAATGTGTGTGTGCATAAAAAAGTGTGTGTGTGTGTATACACACACACATACACAGAAGGGAGAGGAGGGTTAGTTCAGTTAATTTTGAAATTGCTCACTGACATTTAAAATTCATTTGGTAACAGGGAGACATTAATGAAGAGGGCTGTTTCTGAAGGTGTCTCCAACAGATTGATTTTTAGTCTAATGCCATTCAATATTTCTATCAGCAGCTTAGATGATAAAATTTTTACTAGCAAAGCTTTCAGGAGATAGAAATTTTTACAGGCTACAGTTATTGTGAATTGAATTGCTAATTAAATGGTCATTAGTTGAATTCAAGGTATATCTTTTGAACAAAAAAACAGCCTTTACTTAAAAGGTGGAAAGTTTTTCTTTGAAATTGTGAATTAACTTAGTATTACTTAGTGGTCACTGTCAATGATTACCATAGCAAAAGTCCTGTGGCAAGTCTACAGCAAAAGGAATTAATGTGATCCATAAATATATGAAAAGCACAATATAAGGTATAAGCAGAGAAGTGATTGTACCTGATGTTGATCTATACCTTGTATTAGCAATGCTACTGCAAGAATACTGTGTCCTTCTTGTGTCCCCATTCGAAGGAGGAATAGTAGTTCTTGCATGCTTTCTTTAAACTTTATCTAGAAGCAGGAAGAGCTGAACCTGTTCAGGTTATCAAAGGGGAGGCTGAGGCTTAACAGTGATATGTGGATTTCTTCCTTACAAAAAAGACAGTCTACTCCAGCTCCTAGGAAGTTCTGTACTCTGTCTGCAGGGATAGATTTGGATGGTGGATGGTAGCTGGAACCCTCCTAAAATAGGAATCTGACTCCATAAATCCTGATATCCATTGCTCTATCTTATTGGACACAAAAAGAATGTCGCATATCTTTGTGCAACTGTAACACCTTAAACATTGGACAAAGACAGTTACTGCAATGACGCTTCATTTCTGGGTTTTAGCTGTCAGTGAAGAGTGAGGCACCTCCAGAGAGCAGTTCAGCTTAAAATCTGAACTGCCTTCTAGAATACAGAAATCTTAATTTGATTAGACTCCTTACTGAATCACTTCAGCTAAGTTCCTGAAATTAGGTGGAATGAATCCAAGCCATTATTGTAATTAAATTAAGTCAAACAGTGACTGTAACTTGAATTATGTGTTTGAGGCTTCACTGATGTGTTGTATCATTTCTGTTAGTTTTTCTATTGAATATACCTTGCAAAAAAAAAAAAAAAAAAGGTTGCAAGTCAAACGCTCAGAAATTGGCAAAAGCCTGAATTGGAACTGCCTGACTGATATTACTGTAGATCTTTAACACTTTTAAAATCTATTGCAATCTATAGGATGAAGCACCTGCTTAAAGAAAGACTACTTTTCCATGGAGTGTTGCCTCAAGCTGTACACTTTGGGTGTATAAATCAGGGTTGTGTAGTGACGGAGGATGTATGTAGGATACTTTCGTATCAATTATTAAAAGTTAAAACGTGTTCAATGTGAAGTTGGGGACTGCAGAAACAAAGATCAAAGATTAAAACAAGATTAAAATAAATACATGTCTTCTAAGTCTTTTGGGGGAAAAAAACCCTGAAAATCAACAAAAAAGCCATTGCATCCCATATTGCAGATGTCTCCTTACAGATGTCCCATCAGCAAGATTCCTCTATTTGGTTTTACAGCAGTGTCCTCTACTGCTTGAGCTGGCCATACTTGGTAGCAGAAGCAAATAGGTTTCTGCATAAGTGGGGGTTGTTGGCCTGTTTCATTTCTCTTTGCCAGACTACAAAGAAACACTCATACTTGGGATTTCTTGTGTAGCAAATGCTGGTCCCTCTCTCCATCTCCTTCCCCTCCATCATTATGTCCTTATTTTTCTCCATTTTCCGCATCCTGTTTTCTGTCTTCATTACTTTCTGTCCTGTATCCTGCCTTTTAACATCTATCATTATGTTGCTTATTCATGCTTGAATTTTGCTGCTTAATCATACTTCAGCCATTGATATGGAAACAGCAGGGCTGTCGAGAGACCTGGAAACATTTTCTTTACTCAGTGCCTCAACATCTGGGAGCTGTGGCTGTAGGAAACACTCTGTTCAGCCACTGCAGCCAGAGGAGGTAGCAAGCATAGCTGCTCCTGTGGGTGGAACAGCTCTGGGGGGATGCAGCGTATTCATCATGAGTGCAGTCTTCTACATTTTAGCTGCCAAATTCTAAACAGAACTTTTAATGTTAGTGATGCCAAATTTTTGGCCTTTCTTACAGAAATGGTGAAAGGTGCATTCCTGGTACCAGAGTGTTCGTTCTCTCTGCTAAATGTTGTATCCTTTCTCCAGAACATGGAATGGAGATGACAGGCATTCTTGATAAATGGTTGCATTCCACCCACTCTTTTTTTTTTTTTTATTTCCAAAAATATCTCATTTTCTAAGAAAAAAGTTAGGAAAATACTAAATTGACATCTTCAGACTGAACTTAAGAGTCAGCTAAAGCAGACATCCGGCTTGGAAAACTGCGAATGTTGAAGGTTTGGCCAAGTTGTATGCAGCTGGAAGACTTTCTGTAGAAAAAATCAGGCAGCTTTAACTATGAATGTTAATGTCTGCTACTAAATTAGGCTCCTGTTTTCAGAGGTGGGCTTTAAAATTTGGCATAGCTTTAATAATTTCTGGTGGTTGTTTGAGTTTTAAAAATTAAAATTAAAATTGGCTGAATCAGCTCCACTTCTAAGGAAAGTGTTTAGTGATGCTAAAAAATTCTGCAGAAAATGCGATGCTGCTACATATTTCAGCCCTACAGGCCTATTCCTTTCTTATTTCATATCTTTTCACCCTGGCCACTAGAGATGAAAACCTTTGAGGTAAAAAGTCACTCTCCAGCTTTTGGAACACTTAAATTCAGAGCCTTTGGAAGTCAATAGCAAGAACTGATTTCACAGTTCTGATAGAAGTAATGTTAAATTTAAAGGGATCACACTTTGTTAGGTATTCTGACAATAAACAGTGTGAGTAACTGAGTCATTTTGCTTGAAATTTGCTCTGAGTCTTTCCCTTGGCTGCACTAGGAAAAAAAAAAAAGTTCTAATAAATTGTTTCTGGTGTAACAAATAACTCTGGACACATTGTTCTGCATGTCATATTGAGAAAACTTGCACTATTTGCTGCCGACTCCTTGATTCCTCAGGGGTGAGCTGTGCGAATGATTAGGAGAACCTGTTTTCAGAGCTTCTGCTCAGTGTGAGAGTTCTCCCTGGGGCTGTCCTTAAACTAAAAACAGGTACATTTTAATCATTTGAAACTAAATATAATACCTAGAAATTGTTGTCAGGGCAGATTCTCCTCTGTACATATTAATTACTTTAATTGTTGTATTGTTCTGTATGTTTTGAATAGCACTTACTTTAGTTGCTCAGATTCTTCTAAGGGTTTCTGAAGTATCTTTTTTTAAACACCATCTAGTACCAAAGGTAATATTTACCTGTATTCTGAATCTTATCTCTGTTTTCCCGGCTAGCAAGCAGATCTGATCTCCCTGGGGAAGGTTGTGTTGGCTTTGGCTTGCAATTCTTTATCAGGAATTCAGAGAGAGAATTTGCAGAAAGCGATGGAATTGGTGACAATCAACTATTCCTCTGATCTGAAGAATCTGATTTTGTAAGTTTGATACTACACGTTTGCTGTTATGTTTTATAAAAAGCATCTCTTAAATGATTACATTTTTTTAAAATACAGGTGAAAATATCAAAAGAATATTTTCAGATGCAAATAAGATTAGAGGTGTAATTACTGTCATTGAATTGTCTGCATAGTCAATGCATTGTTAAACATTGTCATTTAAAGTTAATTTGTATAATGTGTATTTTTATGGCCTAACTAAAAAAAAAAAAAAAAAAAAAAAAAAAAGCCCTAAGTGTGTGTTAAAGCTCCAAATATGAATTTATTAATATTCAACTTAAACAGAAAACCAAGATATGTGCCATCAGCATTTCAAGTTGTCTTCCATACTAGACTTTTATTGCCTCTTATCTGCCATAGCATTATGCTAGTCTTGCATCTGACAGTTTTGGAAGGTAGTCAGAAATAGGCACTCTACTTTTTAGACCAAAGGGTTCGGTGCTAGTTTTAATTTGTGTATTATTTTCTGTTGTTTTAAAATCTAGTCAGTATTTCTCCTTCCCTCTTACAGCTTACAAGGGAAAGGTAGAAATGCCTGTCCCCCTTCCTCATTTGAAAAACAATTGCTTCACAATCTGAATCTTCATGTCTTCTCTGTTTTTGAGTATGCTCTTGCTCTTTGAGTGGGGTGAACTAAGCAGTGCCGTGAAAGTACACTCCTAGCTTTTTGAATGCTTTATATAAATAACTGACTGGAAGTATACAAGTAAGTTAACTCAGAAGTTTTTTTTGTTAGTTAATCTTTTCTTAAAAAAAAAAAGTAGTTGTCAATTTGTATATTAAGTAGGCATCAGGGTCAGATAGTTTTAAAATCATAATTGGATGAACTCTGTGGCATTTACAGCATGTTCAAGTAACCTTTTGGGGGGGATATTTTTGCAGGTATTTGCTGACTGACCAAAACAGGCTTCGCAGTGTAAATGATATCATGCCTATGATTGGTGCGCGATTCTATACTCAGTTGGATGCTGCTCAAATGCGAAATGATGTTATAGAAGAAGACCTTGCAAAGGTAAATCATTTAGTAATTCCTACAGGAAGACCTCTAGTCAGCATTGCTACAGCTGTACCTTAAAGTGGAGGTTTTCTTGGACCTCCCTCCATTTCTTTTTCCCAACCCCCCCCCAGTTTGTTTAGCAACCCAAGCAGTCTGCCTGCAGAGTTAAGAACTGAGCTCAAGATACCCAAATTCCAAAAACTCCAAGAACTGCTACTTCTAGACTGTGACTAGACCAAGAATACTTATCCTGGGCTTTAACTGAAATGGCATCTTCATGTCCAAACAGCAGTCCTGGGGAAAAGATCTTCTTCACAGAATGGTTAAAATGCTATGTACCTCATTGCACACTAGAATGTAGTTTGTATTGGAGGTTGATACCGCAGCAAATACTGCTTTTAAATTCTTCAATAGATTTGAGTTCCAGTATCCCTTTCCTTATCTCATACTGTTTCTTTTCCAAATGAATGCTAAATAATGGAGGTAAAGGTTGTCATCCTCATTTGCCATGAAATCTGCCCGTCTTGCTCTGTGGGTCTGGTTAATCTATAAAATTCAGTCAAGGTATCGAGTGCCAGCTACAAAAGAAATATGTACTTTGTGCTGTGTTAGTATGTATGTATTCAACAGGAAGGGGTTTGAGTTTTACCTTGTCTGCTCATCAGAAGCCACTGATCACAGGATTTTGTAACAAGGCTGAGATACATGGCAGGATTTCATATTGCTGAAGGCTTACACAGGGTAGAGTATTTAGTTTTTAAGAGTTTAATCAACTCCTTTGACTTATTTCCCCTAAATACCCACACTGGGAACTTTTGCAAAGAGCTAATAGACTGGTGGTCAGGATTCTGGTGGACTGGCTCTTTTCATTTCTGTGGCATTGGCTTGTTGAGTAACCATTTCTCCCTCCTTAGTGAAAGGATATCAAAATCTATCAGAAGCAAAGTGCTGTAGAAGAGCAGGATAGTGTCTCCTTTGGCTGCAGATCTCCCCAGATGAGGGGTGCTCACTCTTTCTAGCGGAGTAAAACACTATGCCTTCTCTGAAGATGTTCAAGATCACTTCATGTCATGGTCACCCAATGCACCTGCACAAATTTGTGCAGGTGGACCCTTTCACATGACCAAAATGGAGGTTGTCCTTTAATCAGCATTAAGTAGTCTGCATTTTCAGTCAGGTGTTGATAGCATCTGCTATCAACAGAGCAGAGCTACTACAAATACAGGTTGTTGCATAGCCCCAGCAGCTGTTTACCTGGCAGTGATAAATGGTAGTTGCTAATTATCTGTTGTACTATAACTTGTTTGTACTACCATATCCTTAGTAACATCAGAGCTGCAGCATCACTTAAGTCTATCTAGCCTGGTATCCTTTCTTCATTATTGCCCTAAAGCAGATGCCGAGGGAAGAGCATTAGAACAGTGCTAGCATGTGTGATATTTTTCCCATATGTTCTCCCAGCATCCAGTCATTTACAGCTTAGGAACTTCTGAAGCTGGAAGTGGTTTGTATGCAGTTAGTAACTTGGTGTTCTCTTGAAGCCATGAATATTCGTTACTCCCATATCCCCCTTTATGTGATACAGCAATGACCCTATCACTCCTTGTCCCTTTCCTTCCTCACCTTAATATTCCCATCATCTGTATGTTGCAGCATTCAAGAATCCAAAGCCTCAGTTTCTCAGGTCCCCTAACCCACTCTACAGGAGAGTTCCCAGCCATACTGGCTACCAAGCCTGCAGAGGGACCACCTGGAAGCTGTAGAGCCAGTGTTGTTGCTCAGCTCTCTGTCACCATTGACTGGGAATCTGCAAGGCAGTAGCATTCACAGATATGTTTTTGGCTTTTGTGTATTTGGCCACATACCAAAAATTATTTGGAGGTTTGCGTGCTGTATAGACAGACCTGTGCTAGCTAGATAAGGTAGAAGTCCCTCCTGTCAGTCCCTAACTGTAGCTACAATTAAAGTACAAGCTATTCTGCTGGTGTGTGGTATTTTTTGTTTGTTTATTTTTGTTTTGGGGKTTTTTTTTGACTGGGAATAAGAATCTTGCAACACCATAGGTTGTCCGAGGTGAAGGTATTATCACCTTGACCTGCTTTATTTGCCCAGCTGTGCACAGTAATCTACTCCAGACTGAATTCATTTGAAATCAATATGATCATGCATGGAGTGAGGTGCAGCTTAGCATGAATAGCTGGGCCATTGGAGAATATGAATAATAGCATGAGAGAATTTTATTTTTCCTTCCAGCTTTGAGCAGCTTTTACTTAAATTAAAGATTAATCTGCCTTGCAATGTAAGCTAGGATAAAAGATAAATTTTTACCATATCCTAAGTGATGAGGAAAAATGTACGAAATCAAATTTTCAATTGCATTCATGATTTTAGTGTTCTGCCTCTTGCATGAGTTCGTTCCAATTACTTTGCCTCTGTCATTGGTGGAGTCGGCATTTGTACTGCTCTAAGATTAAAAAAAAAAAAAAAAACAACAACAACAACAACAACAACAACAACCTGCCTTACCATAGTGTTAATTTTTTTTTAGCTTTTTTTGGAAACCATGTTTTGTTTCAGACTGATACCTGGAACCAACTGGAATTCCAACTGCAATCTGATATTATTGTTGCTGAACAGTATTTACTAATAATGGCTTGCAAAGCATTTTTCAATAAAAGTTGGTAGATCAGATAATCAAGAGAAGAGAGAACATGAAGCAAGCTGTTATACTATTTACATCTACAGGTTTTGATATCCATATATATATTAGCATATTATTCTTGCTAACCTTACTGTATTTTAACATACCTGTAAGTATAGGATGGCAAAAGAGACTAGACTTATGTTTCCACACAGAAATAGAACTGTCTGATCCAGTTCCTGCTGAGGCAGCAAGATGTCTTCGGTTGTTAAATCTCCACATTGTAATTTGGATATGAAGTGCTAAGATCAGTATTTGACTACTAATACACAGAATAAAGCGTTTGATCTCTTTCTGAAAATGTATACCAGCTTCATGGGATAAATCATTGTAATTCATTGTGCTTCGCTGGCATTCCTGCTATATAGCTTTTCCTCATAAGTGTCTTAATTTTATCTTTCATTCAGAAACTTCAACTAATAACCTATTTCTTGTTTTCTAGGAGGTGCAAAATGGAAGGTTGTTTAGGCTTCTAGCAAAATTGGGAACAATCAATGAGAGGCCAGAGTAAGAAATACTTGTTTTCATAGTGTAGTATGTAAGATTCACTTTGTAATGCAAGGTTTCTTCTAACATAAATTTAAGATCGACAGTTTTCCCCATCTGTGCCCCTGAAAAGAGTATTTAAGACACCTTGAGACAATGAGATAAGCAACTTTCACCAAAATACTAAATTAAGGAAAAGAGAAGGATGCAAGTAGATATGCCAAAGTTGCTTCTGTTATTTAGTATGGATTCTCTTGGTGGTCTCCTGTAACTGAAAACAGTTAGTTTTTGAGGCAATCAGTATAGCCTTCTATAACTATAGCAAATGGCATAGATACTTGTTAAGCTACTTACTCATCAGCTTGTTGTTTGTCAGCTRCTGTATAACAACTTAGTGTTCATGGCCTGTTTTCCACTGTGTTCAATAGACTTGGGTTAAAACAGAGCTGTGTTTGTAATGCTGGTTTCTAACATTTATCTGGTAAACTTGGTAAAGATGACTCCTACCTTCTTCCCTTACTTTTCTGCAGGCCTTTGGTAGACATTAGCTTTGGGTGCTTTGAATATGTCATCTTTTATCTTGTGGCAGGAGGGAGACTGTAATTTAGTTGCAAATTATAACATGTCTTAGCAGAGCAGTAAGATCGCTTAGGTTAGATTGAGGAGTCAGTGTATGATTTATGTTGGTTTTATAGTTTTCTTTGTTTCTTTTGTTTTTTGAGGTTTAATGTGAGCCTTTGCTTTACACCAGGTTTCAAAAAGACCCAACGTGGTCAGAAACTGGAGACAGGTATTTACTAAAGCTCTTTCGAGATCACCTTTTCCATCAGGTGACAGAAGCGGGTACTCCTTGGATTGACCTCAGTCACATTATCTCATGTCTTAACAAGGTACACTGTACTTGTGTTAGCTTTTAAAAATTGTTTTGGTTAACTTTAAAATAATGTTCCACTGCAAAGCAAGCTGTCATTGGCAGGTTAATTCTGTTGATTTAACTGATGGTTATTTTTCCCCCTATTTTGAATGAAAACAATGTATTTACTAAACTAATATGCAAGCATTCATGGATATTTTAAATAAACTTAGTAGTATATTAATATTAAAACTTGGAATTCAGTAATATAGCATGATATATAATATTAACTTGTTCATCTTGGAACGCATTGAATACTGTGAATAAGCAATGCTGGTCCCTTTATGCTACTCTGGTCTTTCAACACAGCATAAAGGATCCATAGAAACCCTTTAACTGGGGGAGATTTCTACTGATACAGTTGTCACAGATGATTGTTATAAAGCAAGAGGATCCACTCCTAAACTGTGCTGCCCGGAGCAGGAGACAGGAGGGCACTCGAGAGTGGCTGCAATAGCACTTTGTGCAAAATCCAGCACTATCTTAGATAGTGGGGAAAATTTTGGTGACGTACAAGCTTAAGCCCATTTCTGATACTCCTGTAGCCTCTCCAGCCCTTCATTTTACAAGGTTGATTTAACAAAGCTGTTTGCAGTTTTTCATAAGCTGCACCACTAGCAAAATTTCAGCTGAGCACTCTCGTGATTAATAGTGGGAGACGTGAGATCTTCATTAGTTGTAGAACTTCATGTCTTGCTCCACGAATTAGAAAGCACATGAGCTGTGTTTTTGAGTTTTTTTTTTTTTTTTTTAACTGGTAGGTCAGCTTTCAATTTACTTGACATTGTTTTACCAAACTTCAATAAGTCGTAGGAGAATAGGATGCTCCTTCATCCTTTTTTCATAGCTGCTTGGTCATTCCACTCACTGCATAGAGAATGGTGATGCAGATGCTGACAATATAGAGTTTTAGTGGTTAGTGTTTTTTCTAGGATTAGGATAACAACCAACTTTCTCTTCCAGAAAAATTTGAATGTATTTAGATCCTTTGACACTGGTAACATCTGACTCATCTGACTAACTGCAGTTAAATCTTTATCTAAGTTATCTTTACTTCCTATTAGATCACTGATTTGCATTTTTTAAACATCATTTTCATCTTATTGATTGGTGTCTGCAGTCACTTTAAAAAGGACATTAAAGGGATTGATAAGACGAAAGAAAAAAAATTCAGTCAAAAGAAAGCATGTTGATATTCAAATAGGCAGTGCAGTGCCATCATGACTTGAAAGCAGAGACCAGTACAGATCTATAGAGAGAGAGAAGTGCTCCTGAAATTATAGGTCAGGAAAGAGACTGTGTCAAAGAATGCGTTGTTCTATTAATGTTCATGGCTTACGTTTTTAAACAGAGGCTCTTCTCTTCTGTGGTTGTGGGCTCAGCACACACAAAAAAGTAAGGCTTACAGAACTGTAGTTTGGAAATAAACTCTGAAAGCACCTCTGAAATCATGATATTTACTAGTAGAAGTGGCTATTTGGGCTTTCCTGCTATGCTCCAAAAGCATTCCTTTTTATTTAAACTTTATATGCACATACATACAGTACAGTATCTTTTTTTCTTTTCTTTTCTTTTTTTTCCTCAGTGTGGAATTTTTGGGATCTTTTCAGCTGAGAGATCCACAGGAGGAGAGGAAGAAAGCCATATAGGTGGCTTTCTTAATACAGGTCTTCCATATACCAATTTCATTAAGAAAATTCACTGATTTCTCGAACAATGCCAGTGTGAACCATAGACAATATTTCACACACATCATAATCTTGATACAAAATTTTGTAACGGATGTTGAACGAGACTGGTAGTGTAGTGTTATCCTACTCTACAAGAATTAAAAGCTAATTGTCCTTCTTTTGTCCTGAAGTTATTCAGAAAGCAGAAACTTAAATTTGGGAAGTTGTAGCTCTTAGGGTTATGCTCAGAGCATTATTTTTGCAGGAAAAATGCAAGAAGTTTCTAACTTGGTACATTGCTGCAGCCAGGGGAACAAGAGCTCAATGTCGAATCTAGTTGTTTTTTCTCCTATTCATTACAGCATGACAGTACTTTGATTTAGTCCTGCTGGGCTTGTATTTCCAAAGTTTGTCTCAATAGTGCCATATCCCACTTACCTCTGCCCCACCTTCTACCATGGGACAAGAAAGTTTGTAGTGTCAAATATCTGGAAATATCAATATATCAACTAACTAAAACAGCTATGAAAATTTTGCTTTATAGGAGAATCTGACAATTCCCCATTGATGAACGCTTCTTGCGAAGTGAAAAGCTCATAAAGACAGTATTGGAAGGGACTTCAGTAGATAAACTAGTCTGTTCTTATGTTCTGAATTAGGATTAAGGTTACATGCCTAATATACATATGCATTCGAAATCACTGCTTTTCTATCCTGTTCCTGAGGCTTTCTAATGAAAGGAATTCAGCAGCCTACCTAAGGGAGATTTGTGTAGCTTCATGTATCTTAAATAGATTTCATGACAAAAACATTTCTGCATCACCTGTTATAGGAAATTAAAATGAAATATTAGTGTGACAAGTTGCATGGAAGTCACTTGGAAGATCATACAACTCAGTTCTTGTATTACTTTAATAATGAATTCGGGAAGTCAGGAAAAAAACATGAAAACGAATCTTGAACAGACTTTTAATCTTTTTTTTTCTTAACCCTGAAACATCTATTTGGTTATGGATTGGAACTAGGTAATGTTTTTCTTGGAACAGGGGAAGGAAATGTACCATACAGAAGACTTAGGGACCGGTTTGTTTGCAGTATTGCCAAAAATGTGAGGTTTGGGTTTCTACTATTATTGAAACTACTTGGGGCTGGTCCATCCATTATTTTGTTTTAGAATGGGCAAGAAATTATTTACCTACCTTCCCAGGAGGCTTGTGCATCATATGGTAAATCACATGGAAATATAATGTTGAGCATGTTTTTGTACATCAGGAACTATATGGAAGTTATACTAGGTTTTCCATCCAGCGGAAGATAGTATTGCAGGATTATTAGCTTTATGAAAAGGGAAGAAAACAGTAGTAACCTAATCCAAAGGTCTGGAATGTCCATCAGGTTAAAACCAAAATGTCTCAATTTTTTGGCAAATATGTTGTTTTGGTGTGGCTCAGGTCCTTCCTTTCTGTGTTGTTAGCAGATCTGAGCCACACCAAAACTACGTACTTGCCAAGAAATCGATTGCTTTTGTTATTTGGGAAATGTTTTGCCATTTCTTTCACACTTCTTTTATTTTATCTTTTGCATTCTTGTTACAGTTAGATGCTGGTGTGCCAGAAAAAATAAGCCTCATTTCCAGAGATGAGAAGAGTGTACTTGTGGTAACTTACAGCGATTTAAAACGCTGCTTTGAAAATACTTTTCAAGAACTGATTGCAGCCGCAAATGGTCAGTTGTAGTATTTGCTGAAAGCATGCAGGACATTGCTGAGGAACTTAACCAATAGCAAATTGCACTACAGCTGAATTGTTGTTGTCATCTCATTTCACATTTGGGAAACAAACAGGAGATGAGCAAAAGCTGCTTGCACTTCAGTCAGGTACACTGTTACTTGAAGGGAAGAATGTTTCACTTATCCTAGAGCTAAGGCTGCCATTGGAGGCTTTATCTGTGAAGAATTTATTTTAGATTAAGGAACACATCAGGTGCATGATGTTCCTGCTTTTATTTTTTCCACTTGTATATGCACTAATTTTAATTTTTTTAAAACTTTTCTGATCTCTGAAGTTTCGCCACATTGTATACTTATTAAGGGAAACTCTTTGCAAGGRCATTTCTGGGATACATTTTTGTCACTGAGGATATAGCAAAATTTATTCATTTTGATATTATTTGCACCCAGAATAGCATAAAGGACCAGGTAAATAATTTAATAGAAATTGTGTTCTATCAATTACTGTTTAGTTTGTAACCTCTGTAAAAGTGTGTTGTATGCAAGCTCTGTATGCCACCCACTGTTAGTTTAAAAAAGAAACAAACCAGAAGATGAAACTTTTTAAAACCAATCAAGTGAAGTATCAGTGAATTGTCAAAAAAAAAAAAGAGGANAAAAAAAAAAAAAAAAAACAACCCCGTCATTTGATTTAAACACTGTATAAGCGTAGTGACAAAAATAGCATCATGAGAAGCATCTATAATTTAAGGAGCATATCAAACTTGCTCTAAACACAACCAGCGCCTTTTAAAAACTGTTTGTACATTTTCGTGCTAGTCAGAAGCATTTACATTTATGCAATTTTTTTAATAGTTTTTTTTAAAGAAATTGTGTTTAAATGCCTGAAGTTTCAGGAGTGTATTACTTTAGGTTATTTACAATATAATTTTTGTATAAAGTTCTGTTCTTTGAACCACAGCTTTATTATGGTACGCTACACTGGATACAGATACAAAGACACTGTTAAAAGAAGATTAACTAAACACAGCAGTTGTCTGGCATCAAGAGCTTTTCAAGTTTTACAGCCTGAATCTGGAGGGATAATGATCTGCTGTGCCTTTGCAGTCACTGCTTAGCCCAAAGTAATATTACTTTTGATAATACTCAACACATGAATATTCATGAAGTAATTCAGTCTCAAAAGTCTGGAATTTTCCTCCTCAATTAACTTTCTAATATTTGGACGTGCAGTTGTCTCCATACTTGGGTATTCTTGGGATTTGTAGTTAAACACCTACACTTTGATACTGAAGACTGCCAAATATGTAGGAATTTCCTTTCTTAAAGCAGTAGTGAAGACTGTATCTATCCTTTCCCAGCACTGAATGTTTTAATAGCACTGGGTGCTCACCGTGAAGAAAATGTGGAAACTCAAAAGGTCAGGACAGACTCTAAGCACTTGCAACTGATGTTACTGACATCAATTTTAATAATTCTCAATATTTGTAGTTTTCAGAGAAGTTTTTAATATTTCTCTGTCCACTTTTATAAGCTTTAAAAAGATTCGCCGCCTTGAGACTTGCATCAAGAAAAGCAACTCTCTTCACATCGAAAGCTTTGAAGACTAGGGACATGCTTTACACATTTTAGAAAATGTGGTTGAATCCACATTAGGTAGCATCAGTTGTTGAGTTTAAAAATCGATTATTGTTGCATTTGATCGAATGAATTTTAAAAGGAACATAATGTTTAATATTCAAATGATAACAGTTGCCAGAATGTTCTTTTTAATGTAAAAGGAACAGGAACTTTGAGAAGTGAACATGCAAAACAGTCTTTTATCATTAGCTCATGTATTTGAGGAAGAGCAGCTGTCTTTTATATGTTTTTTGACAAATCATATTGTAATTCTTTTGTACAAAAAAGAAGTACTTGTATTCTAGAAGAAATATGAAATGCTTAATTTATAAGCGGGCTGAGGTTTTTTCCAGTATTGTTTTCTTTGAAAATGAAAGGGGATCATCTGCTCAGTTGTGGGGTTTGGGAACCTTTGAAAATTTAATTTGTGGACCAATATTTTGTGAAGTGTAAGGCAGGGGTAAAATAGGGCTTGAATTCTCATCCTTTTTAGACCAGCAAATCACCCTCTGCGAGATGTGTCTAAATTGCAAACCTGTGTGTATTTGCATAATGTCAGTTTGCTTCAGCCCCTAGTAACCTCAGGACTTGGTTTAAAAATAAAAAGGTAGACAGCTAATAAGTTTTCATACATAAACAATGTCATCCAGAAAATATTTGGTGTCAGGTAAAACATTAAAAAGAATTTTGTTTTCTATTTATTTCATTTGGTCTATATTTGGGAATGATTTGAACAGTCTGAAGTTCAGCTTGGGTGTTTTTTTGGGGGGAGAGCCCTTCTACCCCATTTTAATTCCATTTAGAAGGTTGTCCTAAAGTTGTAGTTTGATCCATTCATAGGAAGATTTGTGTATCTGTGTTTAAAAAAAAAAAAAAAAAAAAAAAAAAAAAAAAAAAAAAAAAAAAAAAAAAAGGCACCACCAGGACATGCCCTCCTAGATGGGAAATTTAATTCTGACCTTCCTATTTTTACAGCTAAAAGCACAGAAGGGACAACCTTTGAAATCACGTGATGTTGGTCATTTTAATTTTTGTACCTATTTTAAATTCTGTTGCTGTATTTACTATATTGTAAATATTTTGTTGAGGGTACCTATGTATTTTTGATTTGCCCTTGTTTCAGTAATTCGGGTGTCAACAGCTTCCCCTAAAAAGCACCAGTATGTTAAGTTCTAATGCCATGATCCCAATATGTGTTACTCATCTTTAATCCTGTTTTCATTCTTCATGTGTACAGCAGTATTTTTAATAAAGAATACCAGAAACAATGTAGTCTTATTCTGAGCATGTGAAGTATGGAAGTTGGATGTGCCTCATCACAACTTCAGTGCAGGAACTGTATTTCATTCTATCATATTTCTTTTGTGTTCACTCTTTGTTTCCAATGCAGAGTTTAAGCAATCATGATTCACAAAGCATGTTTAATATTTGCCACTTACAGTACATCAGATGTTCTAAAATTTATAGATACTATACACTAGAAGTGTAGTAATACACACTTCCTTAACTCCCGAGTCAAAGCAGTTACTACTTCTGTCAGATCAGTTCTGCTTTACTTAGAAAAGTCCTAATTCTGAAAACTGTATTAAAAAGTACACTTACTTTCATGTTTATTGAGCTTTTTTGCCCAAAGGTATATTAGTTTCTTTGAAAACTTGCATATGGAGTGATTGACAACTTCAGTGCCCAAAATTATTTGTTCTATATTGTTAATCACCACAGGTGAGGTGATTTAGTGGTGGGATAAAATCTTCTATACCATCCAACCCTGACCATCCTTATGTAACATGAAATTTTGTGCAAGATGTGTGATAGTGTCAGTACTTTTTCTTGATATATTTCATATGGAGCCATTGTCCCTTAAGTTGCATTGTTGTTTTAAAAATATTATATAGAGACTAAAGTTGCAGCAGGCTTGCTTGGTGCACTCGTCTAGTCTCCAAATCTCTCTTAGTAATGTGTAGCAACAGATACAGAACCTCTACAGCAGTAAGTAATCCCATAATAATCTACCTCTCTGGAGAAAGTTTCTTCTCAGCTTCCTTCCAGTGCTTTTGCATAGTCATATCTGCAGCATGGTTTGGAGATCCCCTCAGATCATCTGATGTTGTATACTAGAGAGCACTATTGAACATCTAAGTGGAGGCAGCTTCACCAAGATCTGCTGTTGGGGGCAGGGACTCGGAGAATCCCCATGAAGAAGAAAAAACATCTACCAGGCTGGATGCACTAACTCATGTCACAGCAGGTTCAGAACAGGCTTTGTGTTGGTGATGCTCTAGCTTCTTTTGTTGTCCTTTCATCTGTACCAAATCTTCTAGCTGCAGAAGTGACCAAGGAGCAGTTAAATGGATATTTGTCAACGGGTTTTCTTTTCTCCACCATGAAACCTTGACTTTTCTGGAGATAGAGTTTATTTTTTGGCTTTGGACAGCAGTAAGTATCTCTTAGATATGCTGAATCTAGTGTGTTTCACTTACAGTGATAGACACTTGTATTGCTCCCTATGCATCTGCTTTGTTGTGTGGGAAGGGAACCTTCTATGCATATTTGATGGATTGATGGACAGATGTAAATGTTAGTGCTGTCCAGTGCTGGATTGTCTGTTGTGGTAATCTTTACTGAGTTAATTAGCCTGGCAGATCTGTGTACATTCTTTCAAAAGCGAACTTTATTATATGAATTTAGCAGTCAAATACATTATATTAAGAGAGAAAATGAAAGATAAAAGTGAGTTATTCACATCCAAAGAAACTTAGAGATCATATAAAAGTAACTTTTGTAGTCCAGTTTTCTTAAATATTTATGCACAAAAAGCATATTTATATATTTACACTGTGCAAACACTTCCTTTAAGAGATGCATTATCACTCAATTATTTTAGCTGAATTGGAATTAAATGCTTCTTTGAATTTCCAGTGGTTCTGATCAAGATAGAATACATTTAACCAGCAATAGACAGTGCCGTAGGTTATAGTTAAAATTAATGATCTCTTGACAAGGAAGATCTAGAATGGATTCTTTGTAGCTTAGGAGTCAGTGGTACTGAGTTTTGAGTGGTCAGAATCATATTGTAAGTAGCATTTTAATAAATATGTTTATAATGGACCACAAGAAACTGAGGCTGGGCAGTAGTTGTTGATCCAGAAAACATCAGTGCGACTGTTAATTGGCTAAAAGCCATTTTAATATTACATTCCAAGGTAAAGGGGGATAGTGCATCCTTACACTTTTCAAATGAAGAACATTCATTTCCTTTCTGAGATGCTATACAAAAGTCTGTTGCAAATAAATGATACACTTTTCCTGTACATATATTCTGTTAACTAACCTGGAAATTCAACTGCATTCATAGAAAAGCTGCCTTACTTTCCAAAGAGATTGTCTTATTTCTAACTAAACATTTCAAACTCTCTAATAATCAATTCTTTGTTTAAAGTATATGCAGTTTAGTAGCCATCCTGTCCTTTCAGACAGGTTCCCATAAATAAAATATCAGTGCAATGTTAGAAGGTCCACTAGGTTTCATGGACAAAGCTTGGCTTAACGTGTCTAGTTTGTTGTTTGTTTCCAGTGTGTGTATGTTGGCATATTGAAAAAGTGCAAAACTTCAAGAACGTTTACTTGATTTCAGCAGGCTTGACCAAAGTGAATTGTTCTGGAGTCCCTGTTATTGCAGCCCTCGCTCTGATCTTAGTTCTTTCGTATCCTTGCCAAATGTGTTTTGCAATGTGTGTTTGAAGTCCTGGCCTCGCAGGACACCTCCCTCCCCCTTTTGTTACCCAAAGGAGTAAGACCTTTCTCATGTCTCATCCCCAGCTAGCTAGTTTAGATTCCCTGGAGCATTAGCCTTCTCTCAAGTTTCTCAAAGTAGAGTTTTCACAAAAAACTGTAGAATGTGGTCCCCTTCTTGTCCACCTCTTCTCAGACAATCCTTTATTTTTCAGCACTATGCAGGTGGCCTCATGACAGGGCCAAGCGATGGGGTGCAAATTCCAGGGTGCTCCTGACCAGAACATCAGTGCTGCATGAGTCTGAACAGAGGCTGGGTTATTGTAGCATTAAATACCATCCTGCTGCCAGGGACTGAACACTGAACTGGTTTTGTCTGTAGTGATGGCCATTCTAGTTTTCAGAAGTATCAGGCAATTTTAGTGACAGCTGTTGGCAGCCAGCATTGGGAAAGTCAAGGCCTAGGCATTAGTATTTTACTGTATTTTGTATATGTTTCTTGCAGTTTGTGGAAAAGCAGATCACTTGAGATTAAGCCAATGACAGTTTTTTAATTGTAGGATAGCTAACATTCAGGTCAAAATGTTTAAACTGGCAGTGTTTTAGAAAAACCTTTTCCAATTAAATGCATATATCTTGGTCTACTTAAATGGGTGGCTGAGCATAAAGGACCACTGAGTTGTAATCAGGAGGGGGAGAATGGCATACTTTCATTTTTTCCAGCACTGTGTTGCTGTAAGTATATCTTTTCTTGGAATCACTGAGTTGATCACAACTGAAACTGCAGAAGCTTCTTGGCTTAGTTATTCCAGAAAGCACTGACTCCTTGCTCCTGCTGGCACCTTTCACACTGTAAAACAGCAATGTCACTGTTAGCATATTTAAAGTGTATGGGCATCTGTTTTAATGACCTGAGCAAAGCCATATCGCAAGAAGCTGCTTTGTTTATTCTCGGATGATAATAAGAGCATTTATACAGATGGGATTGCTCAAGGGAGAACGGAGTAGAGGACTGAAAGAGCCCTCCTGTGTCCCTTTCAAGTCCCCTCAGTCACAGCATCTTTGTTCAGAACATTTGTATTAAAGTGATTGTGTTCATTGTAAGTATTACAGTCATGGTGCTTATGGGAATATTTGATCACCTAAGCTCTATTGTTTGTTAGTGTGAATTCAGGATAGCCCTGGAACAATAGCTGAAGTGCCTTTGTGGCAGTGCTGGGGACTGAAACTTTATTGCAGAGCCGAGTAATGTGGAGTATCTGGCATCTGTGAGCTGCAGATCCTGATATGGTATATCCTTTCCCCCCCCMTACTTAAATGTTCTTAAGGGATTTTTTTTTCTTGAGTGGGAAGAGTGAAGTAACCAAAGGTCTCAAGCCTTGACGCAAAAGTGGGAAACTACCAGCAGAGATGTACCTGGAGCCTGAACTTAGGTGAGTCTTAAAGATAAGTAGCTGATGTTTATGTGAGGAAGGGCACAGGATACTCAGGTATATCCTCTTCTAGGCTGCTCTCAGCAGCTGACATGAGCTGCTGCTTTGAATCAAAAGTATTTCTGTCCCACAAAGGACTAGTTATCCTGTTGGATGCCTTTTACAAGGTGCCCTTCACAAGAGAGGCTTAATGTCTTCTCAGCTGAGCCACTCTTTAAGACATTGTTTACCTTGCAGCACTTTCTCACTCTTATTCTGAGAGGGTAATGCTCAAAAGGGCTCTTTCAATAATGAAGAAAATTAAGTCAAAGAATTTTCACACCCTTGAACTTAGATGCCTTAGTTCTTCATCTGTAGACAAAGGGCATGACAGGGCACTCTCCATCATTGATTATATGTGAAATCCTAAGTTAAGCATATGTTGGACTGCAATGCCTGAATTGAGATTCCCCCCCGACAGTTTTTATAAGGTTAAGGCCACTCTGCCCCTCTCCTTTTATAAGGTCAGGAACATTGGCAGTCAGTCTTGAATTCCATAGAAGACAGTCAGAGAATCTATTGAAGCTTTGGGTAGTCCAGTTTTTTGGGGGTTTTGCACAATTTGATTGTTAAATGAAGCACTGAACTGGTAAAGTAGCATAGGGCCTTTCTCATTTAGGATATTGAGAAGTAGAAATTTCTTTTAGATTTCACAGCTGTTTGAGTCTTTAACTCACAAGCGTCTGTGCTTTGTAAGGAGTGTGGTCTCCTGTCCTACCTGTGACATCTATAGGAAATTAGAGGGTGCTCCCAAGAAGACCACCCTATTACACTTGTCTATAGATAGAGTTTTAAGGAGAAATGGATTCAAGGATTTAATGGATTTAAAGAGAAATGCTTCTATAATTTATGTTGTAATTGCCTGTTTAGAGAGCAGTGGGCTGGCAGAAGTGGCATGTGTATGGGATGCCTTCTTTCCTGTCTTCTGCCTAATTGCCATCACTGTGAACTTTAAGCACTCAAAAAACATCAGCTAGACCATGCGGAGTCATAAGCCTTAGCATCATCATTCTCTTTGATCCTCTTATTCCTTATCTAGCTCTTGCATCCTGAGAATCTGTATTTTCTTTCAATTGCAGACCTTATTTTGTCATTAAAGTTTAGACCTAGCATACTTATAAAGGTCAATGCTTTAAGAAATGAATACCTCATATTTCAACASTGGCTGAAAAGTCTGAAGCAATATGTTGTAGAGCTGGAGTACACTCCCAAGGAGAGCTTTTAGAGAGCCTGTAAGGTTTGGCACCAATAGACTTCATCTGGAGATGAGCTTACAGTCAACAAAAGCTTTTCTAGGTGTGGACTATCTACTTTTTACTCTGGGAATGTAAAATAGAAACTGGGTCTAGCTGCTTCTTAGTTGGGATCACTTGTTGGAGGAAATGTTTGCTTCATTCCTGGCAGATAGTCTACATTCAAGAGCTCAGCGAGATTAGAGGTTGGCTATGGCTCTCATGATGTTTGTTCCAGCTCAGAAATGGTGCAGTTCTCAAAAAATTTACTGGATTAGCAATTTGCTTTGATTCGGGGGTTTGCTCCAGCCAAAGTATTTTGGCTTATTCTACTTGGGCTTTTTCACCAGTACTGAAGAAGAGGTGCAGTTGGGATTCTTTCCATTTGCAAGGGAGCAGAGCTCAAAAGACTGTTGTCTGCTGCCCCCTCCCCCCAACAACTTCCCTATTGGAATCTTGTTACTTGAGACCTTACATTAGGAGAGACTTATCTCTCTTTATGGTATTTGCAGTATCGCTCATTTTCATCTCAGTGGTGCTCTAGTTGTTCACACTGAGTGAATATTAGTGTGTGCACTGGCTTTCTCCTGGAGTGAACTGATTAGTTTCCTCTGATGCAAGCCCTGGGGACAGTTCTGGTGCATGTTCACTCCAGTGACTGCTCCCACAAAGCAGTACAGGTAAGATGCACCAGTTTGGCTCCTTCCACCCTACACAGTCTTTCAACACTGTCCCATCAGACTTTGCCATCTCAAGTATGATCCCTCTAATGCCCTGCTCCAGGGCATGCACAAACCTTTATTCTGTTATTAATACATCACCTCACCTGACTGGCCTGCATGTTATTTCAGAAACTTTGAACTGAGAAAAATACACAACCCCCCCTCTTTTTGTCTTGGGCAGCAGAGAAATGCAGGTGCCCAGAGAGAGCTGGAGCTCAGTGCTGCCGAGCTGTGCACCAAGCCAGGCTCCTCCAGAGGAGGCGAGCCAGGAACAATATGGACACAGTTGCTCTGCGCCACTTAGCCTGGGCTCAGAAAGCACTCGCTGGAGTGAGTGTGTCTGTCTGCATCTGTGTCCTAAAGGAAGATGTTGAGGTTTACAGTTAGCACGGAAGCAGATGCTTACGGCATGGTTTGGTGTTACAGTGAAGGTGATCTAACAGTAAGCTGCTGATAAAAGGTGGGGGCCCTTCTCATCCTGGCACAGGCATTCAGCTGCCCTGATAGCAAGCAGCTACTGTTTGCTGAGAGTCTATCTGAAGCTTATTTTTCTGATACTCTAGTGACCTGAACCAGCTTATTGCAGGGCAAGCTAAGGAGAAATGTTAGCACAAGAGAGGGGGCAGGACCACAGAGCAAGGATGTTTGAGATGCAAGGGAAGAAGCAGGACCATGCATTTGGTTAGATCAGCTTACATGTGTCAAACACCTCTTAGAGCTTTACCTTGCCCGCTCTCTGAGGAGTGGATGAATGTAATTTTCAAGTTTTACTACTTTCAGAGGTATTTATTTATTGCTCCAGTTTAGCCTAAGCAAAGGATGCTTAGCTAGGAAGCTACAATTTTTAAGAATGTGTTTACACTAATGGGTTGCCAATGGCAGACACTGCTTTTCAGCATGACACTGCAGTACCACTAGTTTATCTTCCAGGGCAGATGACCTTCTATGTGCTCAGCCAACTGCTCTGTTTCCTCGAGGATTTACATTCTAGCAGCCACAGTTGAGTTCAAATTTCTTTTTTCCCATTCAAGCATTCCTTTTCCTTATACAGCTGAAACTACTCCTCAAAGCAATGTCAGAGAGCTGCTGAGGGCACACACCATGTGTTCTGTGCCATGCTAAGAAAGAGGTATTTTATAATTTCATTTGGGAAGGTTACTGTGCTGCTGTCTGCAGCCTTCAGAAATGTTACAATTCCACACAGAAAAGATGCATTAAACCACTTTTAGGAAGCATTGTCCTCTGGAGCCTTGTAAAATCCACACGCATTTCAAGCTTTGTAATACCTGGCTTCTCAAAATAGAACATGAGAAACTCCCTCAATTAAATCTAGAGTGCCATAAAAATACTTACAAGCCTCTTTTCTGAAATATGAGTGGTCAAGGCACAAGAAAAAGGTTTTACCAGCACTTGTTCACATTGACTTGCATCACCCTGGCTTTGCTGTGCATGAGCAATGCTTCCATTGCAGACCCCTGCCAGTGGTACATTTACCCTGTATTGCCATGTATTTTGGCCATGCGAGTGAGCCCRTGTACATGCTCTCACACCTGTATATCTGTGCACTTAACCAATGCCCTTTTACTTAGTCACTGGAATTTTTCTTAAAGCAAGCCCTCTCCACCTTGACTGCACATTTCAGCCAGCTGCAATTGTTCATCAAGAAAATACTACACCTCCCAGCCTGCGCAGCTCCAGGTCACTCCCAAGTTCAGTCTGGTCAGGATGGCAGGATGGCCTTGACCTAATGCCAGCGTAAGATGAATGATCTGCTGGGTCTGGGCAGTCCCAGAGCTGGCTGAGAGAGCTGAGACCAGCCACAGACACTGCCAGCTTTATAATGGCCCGGGAACTGAGACACCGTTGGCATTGAGAAAATAAACATTTCCCATTTGCAGAGAGTTCATGTCAGTGCAGCACGTTCCTTAGAGCAGCCCCAGTTCCCTGCTTAGGCAGCTGTCAGGAATTAGGTGGAGGAAGGTGGCTAATATATTAAAGTGCTTAAAGGCAGGAAGAGAAATGAGGCCCTCACATCCATCTATTGTAAAGTTGCCACTTTAGCATCCTGAGCCCATGGGTCTTAAATGGGTTATGCTTAGCTGACTCATGGAAAAGAAGGGCAAAAACAAGCTCTGGGAGCCTTGTCCCAGCTGGGGTGCCCTTGGGGACGCACAGAAAGAACTGCAAATCCTTCTTAGCCACATGTTCATCCACCCCCTCGCCAAGGACTTGTTTCCTATAGTTAATGCACCGCTGCCTTGCATTAATGCTCTCTGACCATCACCCGCCCAGCCTGGCAGTAAGTTCAAGATTGGGTAGGTTGCTAAAGAGTGATAATAAATCATATTGGTGATGTTCATTGAGGGGTTTGAGTGTTGTTATGTTTAAGGTGCATGGAGGTTTAGTTGTGAGGGCTGACTGAATGAGTAACTACTCGACTAAGCAGAACACACATCAGCAAAAGCATTTGCTGAGACTGGGGCACCTCAGGTACTTCTGTTAAGCCTGATTTAGTACAAGGACTTTGAATCCTCCTTTGCCCTCTAACACATGAAGGAGAAGAAAGGGACGTAAAATACAGACCCAAAGAGCGTCCGTCTCTGTTTGCTGTCTGTCCACGTGAAGCGTTTCAGTTCTTCTGAAGCCAACACCATCCCACTGTCTGCTTGGTAATCCTTGAAGAAAAAAAAGAAAGACTCAACCCTATTAGGTGTTAACTGTAGAAAGTTACTTTTATAATGAAGTCAATTCCTATCTGGTCAGATTCACAACATCATTTCAGTCATTTATGCTCAGAGATCTGTAAGACCCAGGGATTTTGTGCTGCTTTAAGTGCCACAATGCCCAGGAATTTCATGTTGCTTTTCCAAACTGTTCCTGTTTTGGGGTGCAGCAAATACACAGCATTAATGCAGGTGCAGAGTGTTAAAGGTGTCTACAAACAAGGTGAAGCTCTGGCCAGACACTAGTCAGCCTTCAGCAAACCACCATGCTTTCCCCGTGCCCCCCACCATTTAATGCTTATAAGTGTTATCTGGATTACTAAAAAGCTTCCTCCAATGGCTGACCCATGCCCACCGCCACCCAGGACAGTCCGTGTGCTCTGTTGGCTGACATCTGCCCAGCTCATCTGCCTGCTAACAGGGCATGCACATAGAGAGGGCTTATGATGGAACAAAGCCCACAGTACTCATTTTTGCACTCATRTTCAGGTGAAGCACAAATCCAAGAGATTTTAAGTGGCTCTTCTACAACATCGGGACCCAGCTGGGACTCTGGCAGCCATCCCTTGCCAGGCTATTGGCACTGGCCATTTCTTAGCCAGTGAAGAGCGTTTGCAGCCCAGGGCACAGCCAGCAAAGGACCCACTGTCGCCCGTTTGAAGGCCAGTGGGATAACACCATACTGCAAGCACAGCTAATCCTGCACCTGGTTTCAGCAGAGCTAGCAAAGCAGCAAAACCCTTTCTTGATTTCCTTTGTATACAGCTGTCATGCAAATAAAAAGAAATAAATAATATATTATTTGACCTAAGAATCACTTACATCAAATACAAATGTTTCCTTGATGGGAAGCGCTTCAAATGTTTTTATGCGCTGGGGCGGTTTTATTTTGAAAGTATTTATGTATCTATTCAACAGAAAAGGGAGAAAGATTCCTGGTGAGAGCATGAAGTACAGTGCGTAAGGGAGAAGCTGGTTATTCCTGTGTTTCTTGAAGTATTTGCTTAACTCATCACCAAAGTAGTTTATACGAACGGGACTTGTTACCCAAGCTCCACTCAAACATCATTGACCAGCCTCTCATGGCCTCTTGCAACCCCTCTCCCCTCAGCCCAGCCCCCCACTGGATGGGGTTCAGAGACGGAGGAGCTGCTGCCTGGCTCCACCTGAATGCCTGCTAATGAAAAATACCAAGTGTTACCCAGCCCAGAAAATGTTGTACGCCCCAAAGTAAACTGCAAGTGAGGATTTTGATGTTGCTGGTGGCAAAGGTGATAGCGACACCTCCGTTAGATGATCTACAAAGTAGATTTACGGGGGTAGGGGGAGTGGGGGAGTGGGTAAAGGATCAGCTACCACTTTGAAATTGAGTGAGAAAAGTGATTTCTGGTCATTCTCTCATAAAAAAAAGACATTTCAAATCAGATACTAGAGATGTTGGAAAATTCAGTCCGTGTGGAGTTTTTCTGACTGTTTTCTCACACCCAAGCCCAAACCAGGCAATGCAACAAGCTGCAATAAGGAATGAACAAACCAACCCTGTCCTTATCCTGCTTATCTTACCTGACATTTTCAGTGCTTCCACAGCTTGAGCTTGTAACAGATAAGTTTTCACTGCACAAAGAAATGGGTGCAGACGGAAACACGCTTTCAGTTGTAAATATGGTATTCAGGGGTATGTAGTCTTTGCCTTCCTAAATGCACATGAAAAATCAAACTGTTATCCCTGAGAATGTGCACACTGTAGCCCTTGCCGAGGTCATCACACACAGTTACTTCTTTAGTACCTGTTGCACGTTTGCTTGAAGCAGATCCCCCAGCTTTTTCACCAGTTCGGAAAACCTCGGTCTGTCATTGGGATTGCTTTGCCAACAGTCCATCATGATTTGGTAGCTACGACAACAAAAGCAAAATGAGCATATTGTGGGGTTAAAGCTCAATTTGATCCAAGGCAGTGCAGTGTCTGACAGTGTATCAGCAATAGAGTTAACTCCTGAGCCTGTGTGATTTTACAGAGATGCTCTCCAGCACTATTGAGGTCTCTTACTAAAAGTCAAAGAGTAAGTTTTCAAGAAAAAAAGAAAAAAAAGTTTCCCACAGGACACCAGGAAGCCCACTTCAGAAGAATAATTTAGCCAACTAATCATTTCTTTTTTTATTCCTAATTAAACACTAAACCTTTGTATAAAACATCTATTAACTGGCAATGTTTAAGTTAAGGCATCCTAAGATGACTTATATGGATGTGTCACTTCCTTGTATTGGTTGAGTCTAGCTTTCCTTCCTGCAATAAAATATGTGGAAGAGAAAAAAAAAAAGCTCTTATCAACTGTCACTAGGATAATAAAATTAGCCAATGGATAACACTCCCAGATATGATATGGCTGGCTTGCATCCTTTTACTTCTTCCAGAATGTTATTTTTGGGAAGTGTTACTATTTAGAGTCATGATGTAGCACTCAGAAAGGCACCATAGACACCTGCATGTATTTAATTTTGCCTGAAGAGGTAAAATGCACGTGATATTTCCATGCTCCTAAATGATTTGTGCAATTCTGTGCTCAGAGTCCTGTAACTCGGAGCAAGGGCTGTGTGGAGCCCGTAGGGAGGAGCTGCCGCTTTTCCTAACAGGCTGCTGCTTGCGCAGCCGATGGAGCTGTTGAAAGCCTCAGGCAGAAACAGCGCAGACTAAATGATTTTGGAGCCTGTAGGTCCCTGTCATCTTCCTCTGCTATCAGACGCCGTCTCCAGGAAAGGGTGGGCCCTCAGCACCACCGTATTTGCAAGGAAGCCTCCACTGTCACTTCCTAAGTCAAGAAAAGGTTAATAATGTCACATTTCTCCAGCACTTACCAGTGTACATGTCAATAAATATTAAACCTGGATGAGAATGAATAATCTTCTTCCTCTGAGTTGTTCTTTCAGTTGTGGCTTTAATGGCCCTCCCCCGAGCTATCTAAGAACAGACTTTTCCATATCTTAAAAGTGAAAACAGGTCTTGGCTATGCAGGATGATGAGCTTTGGTGACATTAACCTTGCATTTCTCCAGCGCCTGGCCTTTCCTTGTGACCACGCTCCCTTGTCAAACCCTATGCAAAGTCTCTGTAGCATGTGTTTGGTCCTGCTTGGGCTACGGGACTGTCAGCCCGCTCAGGACCCCTGGGCTCGGGGCTGTGGCCACCAGTGTCATCACCTTCTTCACAGCCTTTTAGCAGGAAGGCCGGGGGGGGGGGGCGRGGAGGGCTAAGGGTGGGGGATTTTCAAGAAGATGCTAATGACAGCAAGAAGATATGGGGCAGCGTTGGGTTATTTTTTTCTTATGTTTGCACAGAAGACTTCTTGCGGAGACTCATACATCATTTGTCCTGCAAGGCAGCCTAGGAGGGAGAGGTACACCAAAAGCAAGCAGGGAAAAGCATCTTACATTTCTTCTGTCGCTTGCTCTGGGGCCCGCATTCTTGTGCCTTCTTTTAGTCTGCTGCAGAAATCCTCATCCATTTGGACTCCAGGGTAAGGAGAGGCACCTAGGGATAACAGTGAAAATAGATTCATGCATCCCTGAGTCGGGAGGGGAAACATCTCTGCACACGATGCTGGCGTTACGTCAGCTCCCGTGACGTTAGCCAGGTAAGATGCTATTCGAGGTTCTACGGTCCGTGCAAGGCACGCTACACTCACCGTGCAATCAGCGGGGAAAACCAGGGACTTCCAGGGGGTGGTTCACCTCACCTATCCCAGCCGCCCATCTGGGAGTTGGATGAAGTGCTTTCTGGAGATCCCTTTTCTCAGCACTGACTGTAAAGGGAGCCAGGCTGGGTACCCGAGACAGTTAATCATGAGACCTAACCCAGGTACTATGGATTCCCCCACCCCTGCAAACACCCAGGATGCTCCGCATCCACTTCTGGAGGCTGGAAACCTCCCCAAGGGTCTGACCCTGCCAGGTGCCACAGGGGAACTGCTGCTCAAGTCAGGCCAAGTCCTGGGCCTTGGGGAGCAGCAGGATCAAGCCCAGGGCTATCAGTGGCATTTACCTGGCCTGAATGTGAAAAATAAAAATGAATTTGACCTAAAAAGAATGCCTAAACAAAAGCCAAGTCTGATCTCTTTATACTTTGGACGACCCTGAATTCTAGTAAGCACAGTATTAACAAATCCCAAATACTCAAAAGCAGCTTGAAAATAATTAAATAATGGTTTAAAATCAAATCATGGTGCATTTGCATTATTCCTCTAGTTTCTGTGGTTTTAAAATCAGCAACCTGATTATGCTGCTGATCTTTTTTCCACTGATAAGAAGGCAAAAGGAAAAAAGAAAAGGAAAGAACAATGACAAAACCTCTCTGAGAGTCAATCACCAGGTTCCAGGAGCTGGGACTTTAAGAAGAAAATAGCAGATGTTGTGAGGCTCACCATAAAATCACAAGAGTTGGCAGCCTGACCAGCAACATGCATTTAAACTAATAAATGATTGATTGTCCTAAGAATTGTATAGTATTGTTTCCTCTACTGTTCTCCTCTTTTGTCAGCCTCTGTGCTGAACCCAATTAAGATTCTTCTATTATGACGGTCATTGTTGTTCCCTTTCAGTGTACATTTTGTATCCTGCATCTCGAAAGTACAAAAAAGGAAAGGAAAAAAAAAAAAGCTGTGCTCGGGGTTTTAATTTCAGATTCCATGGTCTAGTTCACCCTGAGGCATCTGTTTCACTGTTTGTTTGCCTGCCGTTTCCAGCGGCTTGTGTGCGAGGGAAGCAGCTGTGCGCGGCGCAGGGCTGGCACCGGGGCACTTGCCGGCTGATTTTTTGGAGTGGAAATGGAGGGTGTCTGCTGTCACACATCTCAGATGCCTTTAACACATTCAGAGATGTTCAAAGACCTCCTTGTGTTTCCAGCTGGGTGCTTACTTGCTCCTGCAGAGAAACGCAGAAGCTTTTGAGGGAAAAAAACATCCACCTTGAGATGCCAGGCAGAGAGGGTGGACTCTGAGCTTTATATTTAGGATCAGCTCTTGTTTCCTTGTATATTCGATGTCATAATCAGGCACCCGAGTGCACTGCCTTCATTCAAGCAAGCACTGTGTGACTGTTGTCCCTGGCTGCCGGTTACAACTGCAGATCTGCTGGAATTGGGGACCCCAGTTAAGAGGTCTGAAAACTGCCCTACTTCTCTCCAGGGAGTGCACAGCCCTGGCACCGTGAATGCTGGCTCTGCCATACTCGAGGAGATGCCTAGGTTTATCTCGGATGGCATACGGCAGGCTGAATAAGGCCCACAAGCTCCTTGTTACACTACAGGACTTTAAAAATTTGCTTTATTTTCCCATCAGGTCCTGAGACCATAACTCTGCACTCCATCTGTCAAACAGAGCACCAAGACCGCTCAGGCCATGCTGCCCTAGGTGCATCCACACCAAGGGTTTCTACAAGAGAGACATGGAAATTAAAATTTTGGTCATGATAGAAACAGGTGGAAAAATGCTCAGATAATTTTGCTATTCGTTAAGGTTTTCAGCTTGGCAAGGTTGATCTTCTTACCAGTGGCCTTACAAGCATTAAACTTTTCAGTTCACAGTGACGTGATACCGACAATTCTCCCCTCTATCCCCACACCCCCACCGATGCCCGATTTAGTTATTTCCTTATTAAAGACATGGCAAAAGCTCTTTGAAGTTGATGGATGTTTTTCCACAGACTGAAATGATCGTCAGGTCAAGCCCTTACTACAACCCTCTCCACCGCTTTCAGCTCCCAGGAGGCAGATTTAACATACCCAAGGAAAATATCTCCCACAGCAATACCCCATACGACCACACATCGCTTTTTGTATTGTAGATTTTATCAAATATGGATTCTGGAGCCATCCACTTGAGAGGAAGCCGAGCCTGAAATGAAATGGACAAACCTTACTATTATTTTCAAAGACTAAAAGAATTTAATCATAGCTAAATCAATTATATATTGTTATATAAATAATTACCATTCAAGAAGGAACCTGCGGGGTTTCTTTGCAGACAATAAACACATACTCATTCAGGCACTATCTTAACAAATTTTCAGAATAAAAGGCTGTTTTCCCCTTCCTAAATACATTTTTAAAATATATGTGGCACAAAATGCCATAAACTGGAGACCTGTGAGAAGACTGACTACGCCTTTTCTTTGCAGTGTTGCAGGGATATGTCAAAACAGTTGTTTCTTGCCAGCATCCTAGGGATAGGGGAGAAAACCCTACCCCAAGTGCAGGTCATTTTGTCATAGTATCAAAGATGTTCTTGGGTAAATTTGCAGACCCTCTCTTCCAGGACCATGTCAGCAACCCATGCCATCCACATAGCACAGCTTGTTAGTGTCTCCTGGACATTACCCAAGTCACGTGAATAATGCTTCACAACTATTATGTAGTGCTATAGGGCTTTAAAGTTATTTACAGATGAGGGCATAGCTGGCAGGCGGGTGAGAAATCCCGAAAGAGACTCTCTGCATGAATCCTAATTCCTCCACCAAATTCCCTGGACATCCGTGGCCACAGGCACATTTTGCCAACCTGGAGTTCATTGCAGGCCTGTGGGTTTATTGTCTGCTATTTACTGGGAGAGYGAGAAGGTCAAATAGGTTCCTGAGGAAGCAAGTTTTGCTCAGCAGCTCTGAGGCAGCACGAGCCGTGCTTGGCTCATGGTGTGGGTACGTGAAGGGACACACACCTTCTTCTGCAGGGACTGGTTTCCATGAAGGCAGTTTACTTAGTAAGGGTGTTTGTTACATTGCAGAGCCATCTGAGAAATAAATATCTAAAAAATATTTAAAGTCTTAAAAGACTAGAACTGTGAAATGGCTAGCATTTCCAGGCCTTATGGCTGAGGACAGAAATGCTTGCTGGATACACAAGGCATCTGGATTGCTCATCTTCACATAAAAACTGTGATAGCTTTCAAACTCCTTTAAGTTCAGGAAATGTAAAAGTCTACAGAATGTTTTGGTGGACAGCTTGAAATGATATGTTATAAACAATTGGATAAATAAACAGTATCTTGACTTACATCTCCTTTTCTCACATAATCAGGATTCTTATAAATATCTCTTGCGAGGCCAAAATCACAGATCTTCACTACATTGTTCTCAGATAAAAGGATGTTTCTGGCTGCCAGGTCACGATGAATACACTATAATAAAACAGTTTCACAATCAAACTGCATTTCCTTAATCTTGCCCACAAATTTCCTGACTCTCTCCCATATCCTTTTCTGAATTATTATTATTTTTTGAGATATCAATGTAATATTTTTTTAGGGAAGTTGACTATAGTTTACATGAAGTTACTGTAAACAGTGACAGTTCTTTACAGAAAGTACTTCTCCAGTCCAGCAAGTCATAAATATTGAAGCCCCTTGGTATTTCTAGGGAAAGCACCAGTCTGTTTGGGGCTCCATAGCTAATACATGTTGAAACTAAAAAAAAAAAAAAAAGAACTTCTCTGCATGAATTAGCTTGACCCATTGCCTTCCACTGTAATGCTGTGTTTATGGAGTATGAAGACTCGGATAAACACATCATTATATTTAGAACACCAGGAGGAAAACTGCTCTTCCTTTGGGACCTCTACCAAGGAAGGTGTCACTAAAACGTAGACATGATTTCACCTCTAAATCTGATTCTTCTGCAGTGAAAAATCCCAAGCATAAAACCAACCTTTCTGGAGGACAAGAACTCCATGCCTCTGGCCACCTGAAAGCTGTAAGAAATCAGGTCTTCCATAGTGAGGGGCAGCTTGTAGAACTCGTCAGAATCTGAAAACAGTTGAACGTGCTGTTTGTTATAAAGACTGCTCATAAGGCAGTTATTTTTCCCCCCTCCTACTGATCTTACTAGTCCCATAAATTCAGTCTTTGTTGAGTAGTATTTGGAGGTCAACCCACTGTCACGGGAAACAAAAATAGTGCTTGCTTTATACCCCTTTGGACACTGCTGTGTTTTCCCCAAAGATAAGGGGCAGTCAGAAGAAACAATCACACATTTTCCTGTCAGATTTAGTAACCCTGGAAATAATCTTTTTTTAAATCTTCTACCCGCTGGACATGACCCTGTGAATGTCTCCCACGGATGTTTATTAGGGTGATAAACGAGGAAAAAAATTTCAGAGATGCACAGTATGTTGTAAAAATATCACAGATCGCGTAGTGACAGGAAGGAATTAATACCTACCTTCCTCGTCCTCCTCCACATCACTCAGACTTTTATCTTCCTGAAACCCCGAGCTTGCGAAGCTCTCACTGCTGGTGACACTGGCCAGCCTTTGTTTTTTGCCTTCTACTGGCTCAATATCCTTTTTCTCTTTCATTGGCTCTACTTGCACAGAGGAGTCCTTCAAACAGACAGAGGAGAAGAGGTGCTACATCAGAGCAGCAGAGGGGTCTGGGGTAGGAACCAAGCCAGACTTTTGCCTTATTTCCGCCAGGAGAAAATGCTCGCCTGTGACATGTTAGTCGCGTCTCCCCCTTGCCTTGCGAGTCCGGCTTCATCATGGCAAGTGCAACTGCTGTGGGAAAAGACTGCCTGACTTCCCCACCACCTCTGTCCAGTGGCTTGATGTCATGGTCAAGGAGGATTTAATGGGAAACATGCAATGCTGCTTGGAAAATGTTATCCTGCTGCTGCCCAGAGAGCAGCCTTGCCTCTAGGCCATGCTCTTGCCCCTCTCCCCTTCCCCCTGGGCCTGCAAATACTTCAGCCTCTCGAGTACGCTGATGCAGAGCTGCCGCTCCCTCCCGCTAGCTCAGGCATCCTTCCTAGCAGTGCCAGAGCATGAAGCCAAGGCCGTCCCCTGACCAGAGGGAGAGGTGTGTGTGAATCCTCCCAAGCAAAGGGTCAGCCCTGCACATTTGTGCTCCCCACTGAGCTGCTGGCTAATACACAGACAACCACATTTTGAAGGAGGCAATTGCTACTTTTCATGCAGAGTCCGATGTGGACGACCTTGGGAATAGACTCAGTCAAAGCCTTTTGAAGACGGAGGTCCTCCCGGTTATGCCCTACAACAGAGTTTGCAGAACTGTTATGAATGAAAACTAAGAAGCCTCTGAGTTTTTGGCACAGCTGAGAAAGGGTTTTGAGGACTACAGCTCTGGCTCTAGGCTCCTAAATCCTACTTCAGATCCCTTAATCCTTTGGGGGATTTCGCTGAAAGTGCACAAGCACAGATAGAGTTGGCACATTTAGGTCCAGGGTTGTGATAAAGAATACACAGTAGATTTGATTAAGAGGGCTGTGGGATGTGAGGACAAAAGTCTAATCTCTTTTATTCTTGATAGCCCTTCTCCTCACACAATAAGAAGATTATTTGTAAATCTCTGAACATTAGGGTGTCTTGGAACATTAGCTTTAAACGGCATTATCTCGTTTGTGTTCCCAGCAGTACCGGAATCAGTGGGCAAAACCACTTCCTTCGGCTTCATTGACACAGGCCTCTGCAGTGACCCAAGCTCAGCAGGAATGGGTTTGTCAGCAGAGGGGAGAGAGCGTGTGGGGACGCTTTGGAATGGATTCACTTCCTCTCACTGTAGAGATCTCCATTAGTCACATCAGGCTCCTTGCATAGTCAGTGGAGAGAAATGAGCCCTTTCTTGGCACAACATATCCCACACCAAACTTTTAAAACAGATCAGGTGAACTGCACCCCAAAACACTTATTTCTCTCTTTTGGCTATAAGAGAGTCTAAGGTGGCAAGCTCAGAGGCTGACATCTACATTACGGACACTTACGTTAGCAAGATGAGTCCTTCTAGAGGCARCTGCCTCCTTACCTTGTTGGAGCAGAAAAAATTCCTCTTGCTCTTCAGATAGTTTGATAAATTCCCATACTTGCAGTATTCAACAATCACCATCAAAGGCCCTGGGGAAAAGGAAAATGCATTTTGAGCAGTGTAAAGCAATACAAAGGGGTATTACTTCTGAAAAAAAGAGAAGTCTTTCATGCCCATAGCTATAACTGGGGTCCAGAATAATTGATGATATGCCTTAATGAAGAAAAAAGCTGTTTGGAGGACACTGGGCATGTCACCAAAATAATAGAGTTTCTGAAAATTAGGGCAGGGCCTAATTTTTGAAATCTGGGTCGTGAACATGGGTCCTGCATGTTCCTCCATTTCCTCTTTGGGGCAGTCTGAATTCAGACTGGAGTCCTGCAGACCACACGTGCTTGTTAAACTAAAGTAGGTGACATATCTAAAAGAAACAACCTCTCATATTAGCCCTTTAATTTTCTTAGTGGAATATACTGAAGGCTTTTACCAAAGTTGCCTTGTGATTCATCTTTCTGAGCCAACAGCTGATCCCAAGGAACCCCTTGTTCCCAGCCTTTCCAGATCATGTTTAACCCAGCTTAGCAAGGAGGTGAGACAAAGGACAACAAGTGGCCCCTTATTCACTTTGATGTTAAAACCAAAAGAGCATTTAAATAGAGAAAAGGTTTAATCACTTTGTAGGATGACTAGATATCTCTTTTCTCTTCCTCCTTTTTTTCACCAAGTGGAAAAAGAGGTCCAATATTTCAAGCCAATAACTTGACCTCTGGACAAAGATCARTGTGGCCAACTAACTGTTATTTGGAAGTGATTCAAACCCATTTTCAGTGCAGTGCGGATTTTTTTACCTCCATTCTTTGTGCAAGCTCCCAACAAATTCACAATATTGAGATGATGACCAATGTGGATCAGGATCTTCAGTTCAGTCATCAGAGCTTTGTATTCACTTGCCGTGGCCCCTTCTGTAAATGCAAAATAAGGTCAATGTGAAATGGCAATGTACTGGTCCTGGTGAGCTATACCACTTCTTGTCACTTTCCAGTGAAATAATGCCCATTATTGGATGCATGTGCTGATGTTCTTTTTCTATTCCTCCCTGCTCAGCATCCTCTTATTTGCAATAAAACCCATAAAAAGAATTAGACACTCAACTTCCTCCCAGGAGACCCTTTCATATTTAGAACAGAGAAAAATTTTTCACGTGAATAGTTTTGCAGTTTCAGCCAAAAAATGAAAGAAAAAATAAAAAGGATTTTCAAGACTTTAATTAACTCTATCTACAGTAGATTTTAGCTGGCCTGACTTCAGCCATCTCAGGGTTAGGTACTAGCCTGAACTAATGAAGCTCTCAACGAGTCAGTGGCAAGAGAAAGGCATTTCCAGAGGCTGACTGAGTTATCAGCTTTAGCCATCTACATTAGGAAGAGATGAACCAGCCTTTGGTAATGCTTGTCTGATTCTGTTCATTATACAGGAAGCCTGGATTTTTTTAGCCTAAACCAGGCAGCTAAGTTTTTAAATGTCTATAGTTAGGTGACTGAATCTCACCCGTACTGGTTATAATTAATAATAATAATAGCAGTGATCTAAGAAACCCCACAACTAAACTCAAAAGATTCTATTTGGTGTTGAGTGAAGTTTTTCATTTCCACTTAGCAATATTTTTTTTCTGCATAATTTCATTTTGGTAAGAAAACAAGAAAAAAAATATTGTTTTGGGTAGAGCCAGAAAGATTTTTTCAGTTTAGTGACACTGAAGAACAGACCAGTGGAAATAACATGGAACTAGGTCTTAAAAGGCTTGTTTTTAGCATCTGATGGAAATCTCTTTTTCTTCTTTTTTTTTTTTTTTGGTTACCCCACACAAAACGTGTCATCTACCCAGTGACCCACTATTCATCTATATAGGTGGTGAAAATTCCTCCACCTCATGGGAATACAGTGAGGACAAAGCCCCTGAAAGACTGTGATAATCCTAGATAATGTAGTGAGGATGCAGAGAATGGGACAAGTCTCACCTAACTTCAGATGCCTAGTCACCACAGGCTCTCTTCATAGCAGAGCAAAACACATGGTCATCTCACCAAATGGAGGGATCTGCGTTAGGATGAGATGAAGCATTGCTTCTCTCCATTGACAGTAAAAGGTGTGGGTGGCTAGGTCAGGTGCAAGCATCTCCCCTGCACACATCTCACGTTCAGTCGTATGAATCTCACCCACAAAGGCTTCTCGTGGCTGCCTTCTGCTCCCATCTGTTCCAGGAGCAACCCCTGCTGGCTTTAGGGAGCTGGCTGGCACAAGAAGCCCATTGATATACATAAAGAAGTGTTGGACCTGGCAGACCTCTCTGCCAGCACATATGTCTGCATGCTGGCAAAATAGTTCAGTTACTAGGGGCCAGGCAGTGACCCAGGTGATGGACAGGCCATCCACGGAGACCAGTGAGACAGTGATAGGGGAAGCATCATAGATGGTTATTGCCCCACTGTTGCAAAAGGTCTGGACAGGAACCAAAGCTTTAATCCCCTCCCATTTTCCAAATGTAGCTGTTCATTTGGTGCTAGCCAACAGGGCTTTTCTGTGCTTCCGGAACAAGAGAGATGAGAGAGGTTTGTAACTGTGTCATCTGCAAATTCCATCCTTTGGGATGATCCTGGATATCACAGTGGCAGGTATCACCCCCTCCTAAAGCATTTGACATAATATTGCAGAACAAGCTTGTTGGGTACAATATCGATAAGGCACACTCTAAAAGGAGCAAGAACCAGCAGGTTGCTGCCAATGAGAAATGATCTGATGAAGCTATTTTAGGTTGGGTTCTGCAGAGGCTGACTGTAGGTCTGAGAGTACTGTACGTGCCCCTCCGTGGGCTGGAAATAACAAGTACAGATTTTCTGATAACTCAGATAAGCAAGTAGGCAGCAGTGAAGCCAGGAGCCGCTGGGTAAGAGGGATATACTCAATCTATGTCTAAAGGCAGCCAGCTCAAAGCAAGAGGGCTTCAGGCCTTACCTACAGAACAGGGGATGTGTCCTGGCAGAGAATGACTCTGAGAAGGATTCAAGGATTAAGACAGATAAGCAATGCAGCATAAGCTCCCAGGGCAATGCAAAAAGCCTGATATGATCCCTAGATATATAAACAACAAAAAGCTAAATACATAGGAATGGATACCAACAGGACTCTGGGCTATGGAATTCAGCTGCTGCTGCTGCAGGCAACTACAAAGCATAATCCTGTTTGCTGACTTCCCAAGTGCCCTCTTCAAATTGATTAGGGTCTTTGTCCTTTCTGCTCCAACGAGAAATGGGCAGTGAATAGCTGGGAGATGATTTCACTGCGGGAAGAGCGCTGGTGTATGAAGAGCACTGGCAAATCCCTTACACAAGCTGAGTGTCAGCATCCTTGCCACCATGTAATGAAGGTTCAGAAAGGACACACCTGCACAGCAATTCGAAGGCTTAAATAACTCAATCTGTTTAGCTTTATAGAAGGACCTTCATGAAGAAAAATTACTGGGCATTATATAATCTAGCGGTTTTGAAGTTAGAATCAGAAGCTAAAGCCAGGCAGATGCAAATTACACATAAGGTGCCCATTTTTAACAGTGAAGTGATTAATCATTGAAACTAATGACAAGGGAAATAAGGAATCTTCCATCTGAGTGTTGTCAAATCAAGGTGGATGTCTTACGCTTCAACTAAATTTCCCTTACTGTGCTCAGAACAGGATCAATATAGCATAATGATACAACGTAGAATACGCAGGAAATCTAATTATCCTTTCTGAGCCTACAAAAGTCAGTCTTCCGTTCTGTCTGGTATTTAAAGTAGGGGAACCAGATTTTCCAAAAAAATTAAGCAATTCTATTCTGAGTACATCTGAAACTTCCTCCTCTACCATGTAACATTTTATCATCTTTTTTACTGTGAACCTCATTTTTGTTTCATAGTTCCACCATTTCACTGGAAAATTTAGGCTGGCCTGAAACTTGGTGCACACATTTTGGAGGCTTCAGAGATTTTATGGTATRGGATAACATTACACACTCTTTCTTTTGACAGAATCATATTAAAAGTGTGACACTATATTGATGCACATCTTCTTTTCAGTGCAGCTTTGCAGCAAGATACCTTTCAGCATTTTCACAGCAACTATTCTGCAAGTTGGTGATTTCTTAATTCCAAAAGCAGATGCTTGTACCACCTTTCCAAAAGCTCCATGTCCAAGTGACTTTCCTGTAAAGAAAGTAAATTGGAGATATACACACTGGTAAGAAAGAAATCTTGTCAGCAAATGAATTAATTGACAATATTTTGAAATTTGTGTTCTACAGTGAGCTCCTAAATGTATATTCCCAAACTGCTAGGTCATATACGTTTTTTTTTATTAGTATTGAAGACTAAGCAGACAAATCAGAAGACACAGAATCACGGAGTCACTGAAGGGAATAAGTGATATGAGTAAAAATGATGCTAAACAAATGCAACCATTTACATTGGATGCACACTGGCTTCTGACCCTCTTTTTTCAGTTTAGCTTTGCCAGCAAAAAAATTTAGTCCTCTCTTCACTGAGCACACCACACCATGCAGCAGGCTGGGACAGTGCTAGCTGTGTCTGCAGCATGCTGGGGTCACTGCCTAAACTCCCCCCCCCCCCCACCAAGCTGCAGATTGCTACAGACTTTGGTAATTTTTACAAGTGAAATCCTTCCTTCTTCCACAAGATGCCTTAAAATAATTTTCATTCCAAGGAGGCTGCAGCAGTCTCACAGTGCAATCCCTGAAATACACGAGCAAACCCCTCATGCTCTTCCCTGACAAGCTCTTCTGGTTGGAGAAAATGGTGAGAAGCTGCAAATCTGAGCAAACAAGACCTTTAGATTTGTAAAATGATATCTGTAGGGATTCAGTGAGACGAGACTTGGAGTGACAAAGGACAGATTATCTCATGATGGATACGATGCTTCCACAAGTCCAAGGGCAGATGCTGACACTTGCACTGTGAGATCCTTATCATGCTACTGCAGAGCAGACCTCAGGAAAAGCACCTAGAGGTCCTTGTGAAAAACCAGTGGACCTCAGTAAAAATCCCCTGATGAATTTCAGTAAAACTGAGTGTCCTTTTCCTTTGTGTTCAGAACCAGGTAAGACTCCAAGAGTATTATTATTATTTTTTAAAGGTCATGACATTTTATGCCAATCTCATGATCTTCGCAGTCTCATTCTTGATTTCCTAGAGTTTGAACCAGGGAGCATTGATTTTTCTTGGGCATTGCACTCACACAGACAGGCCAGGCCACTTCCTCCCTTCTCAGGTGGCTGATGGGTTTTGACTGGAGAGATCCTGTCAGCATATTAACTAGCAACAAATTTTACATCCAAGTACCTCATTTCTGCTTGTATTTGTGTTTCACCTTTAGCAGAACTTAGGCACCTATGTGGTTAGCAAGAGTATAGCAGCAGGCTTTGTAGTATAGAGAAAAAGAGCAGAAAATAAAGGCCAGCTTTTCATACAAAACCAAAGAATAAGATGTGCCACTAAGGCCGTATTTATTTCATAGATATGCACATGTGACATAGCCACAGCCATAGGACAATTTCCCTATCCTATGATAGACATCTAAAACAGAACAGCTGAATCACTTCCAAGGGTGCCTGGTTGACTAGCTCTGACTTGAACATCTATATTGTAGATGTCTAAAGTTAAATGAGAGATGAATCCCACCCAGACACTCACAGGMAGAGAAAAAGAACTGCTATCAGCTCTAAATTAAATTAAATAGATATTACCTTTTATATGTTAATTATATTTCTAAACTGTAATTCTCAGTCTGTCTGCTGTTAGAAGGCAAACAGCATATGTCATCAAAGCAATGGAAACATGAAGTGGAATATGCAAAGCCAAAAAACCCCTAGGAATTTATTTTCCCCCAGATGTGTGAAAGTGTTGCATCTTTACAGCAAGTAAAAGCCATGAAGAACTTAATCTGTGTGGCTGAAAAGCATCAACAGACTTGAGCACTGGGACCTGAAGGGCTTAGAGTTTGACATATAAATACAAGTTGGTCAGTGCATATCTTTAAAGGTCTACAGTCACCTCCTCTTTCAGCTATTGCATATAGCTTGTTCATTTAGCAGGTATATAAGAGAAGCAGTATTAAGAGCAAGGTCTCAGGTTTCTTAGTGAATTGGTGCTCTTAGTCTTTAATGGACTGGCAGTTTGTGGTTTGTACAAGGTGAAGTTACAGTTTGAGGTAATGTAACACCCACTGTACCTTTGTTTAATCCATAGCTTTAATCTGTTTCCATCAGTGTTAACTCACTTCCCACATCAAGATAGTCTACTTAGTCACTACTTGGAAAACATACCAGTTAGCTCATAAAGCTGTGCAAAGCTGCTAACCTTTTATAAATGAGAATGAGCACTGGAAACAACACTTCCTTCTCTAAACAGCGATTATGATTTAATGGGAAACTGTAATAACACTTGATGTATTACTCTTTGTTGCTCCACTATTGTTTTGGACCATACAAAATGTTAGTGCAGAATAGGACCACTCCAACTTTTCAGTGCACAGATGGAGCACCACAGTTTAACATGCAGATTGTATCTAGGATGAATCCAACTCTAGCACATTGCCCCTGCAAAAGCCCCTTGTGTTGACACACAAAGTAATTAAAAATTATTAAAAAGAGCAATTAAACAAAGAAAAATTAAATGTCCAACCATCTGAGCAGTCACCTCATCACAGACCTCAAGCAGCTACAACAGTTGCGTTTGGTGTAGCTCTCAGTTATGAAATGTTGCAGCATTTATACCCAGACCCAGGAAGCAGAACGCTCTATTTAAACTTCCTGCACTTAACTTCAATTTCTTGGGACAATTCAAACCCATTAAAGTGAACAGACCACTCAGTCAAAGAGTTTTGAATCAGGAGGTTTCTGTTTCAGTTCCATTTTAACAGGATTCTTAAATATAGGCCTGTATTTAAGCATGTGAGTTACTGGATTGGGGCATTAGAAAAAAGGACCTGCAGATATCTTTCTCCCCGTACGGGGGAAGGCAGAGACTCAAAAGGCGTGTTTGTTGCTCAGGTCCTGTGATGCGGTTTGAGTCATCTGGGTTTCCCCACACTAGAGACTTCATATTTTCCATTGTGTTAAATATGAAAGCTCTGTACATTAAGAACAAAGGAAAACATTCTGCTTTGTGTCAGAGACTATGGGTTTGCAGTGCATTAGCAGGGAGCAGAGCTCAGGAAGCTGTTTACCACCTCTACATTCGTTATCTTATTGGAACCATGTGGCAATAATCCCTATAGGTCCTGTGCCACAGTTTCAGCAGTCTATGAGCTCTCATAAATTAGAAGAGTCAAACCCAAGCATAAGGTGAGAAATATATAATAGAGAAACACTTTTGCTGGACTGTAGGGTTACAACCAACCACACAGATGTGATTTATAGCATCAGAATTTTTCTGTCTAATGAAAAGATGACATTGTGATCTCGCTCACACTAATCTAAACTGAATGATAACTATCCTGGCTTCAGTGGTGCCCATATGAAACTTTCTGTGATGTCTGTAGCTCTTATGGATGAAAGGGCAATCCTGTTATATAAGCATTGCATCACACCGATGGGCTGTATGCATGTGTGCATGAGGAATATAGGAGGCAGAGGTTAAAAGGAGAGAGTTACTTTACAAAGGTTACAGTAAATATGTATCCTTGAGGATAAATAGTTGGAAAAAGAAAAACAAGCCTATCTGATGCTGGAAGGATCTGCATTTCTAAATAAAAATATGCTAAAAAAATACATAGAAGCACATTTTGTGTTTGTGAGACACTAATCTTAGGAGGCTGCCAAGGTTATTCAAAGACTGAGCCAACTGCCATGTAAGCAGGACTTGCACTGAGCTAATCTAGCATACTGCACATACCCAGCTTCTCAGAATCTGGTTTTCATTCATTGTCAGCATTCTTTATTTGTTTACACCAGTTCTTCCACTTTTAACTTGTTCTCTGGTCATCATTCCTCACCTCCAGACTCTAAACACTAACCCTGCAAGACGCGGGTTTTCCTTGGTGTTTACATTCTGTTTCTGCTTGATTCTTTCTGTGGGATTTACACACAAATAAAGCACCACATAAAGCAGAGATTACATTGTCTGCACATCGAGCTCTTGGTCCATCACAGTAAAAAAACTATTTCAAGAAGACACTCCAGCACAAGGTTATGTTTCAGCATTCCCAGAATTGTGTGGGACAATTATAAGTCACTAGCAATATATTTCAGCTGTCCTTATCCACATCTGATCACCTTGTGACTTCTACTGGGCAAATTAAATGTGATCCCAACTGTACGCATGTTTTGATCACCCTCTGTCCCTGATCCCTGGAGGACAGGAGGAATCTGTTACAGTCCCTAGCTAAAAAGCAGGGATTTTCTAGCCCTGGCTGTATGACTAATCTAGTGCATGCCTGAAAGAACAAACAGCACTATTGCAACAATCTGAGTTGATCACTGATATTTTAATGTTGACATCTTGTTAAAATCTGCATGGTTTCTGGAGAGATCCCTCGACTCCAAAATCTGGTCCTTACTCTCCTGCCCTTCCAGTTAGCACCACAGTAGGCTAAGCAGGTCAAGAAGGCTTCCAAACCCATGCCCTTCACTTGGGTGTCTGTAGGCAAGCTACATGCAGGCTGAAAGTTTCCATGGATCTTTATTTATGCATGAACTTGTGTATGACATTCTTGCACTTTATGATGCACCAGCAAGAATGACTATAAATCTGAAGCACCGAGGAAAAACAGAGAGAGAGGGTTGGAGAGAAAAGGAAAGGAAGAAACAGGAAGGGGTACAGGAAGATCTGTGGGAACTCATTTCTGCACAGGCCTTTTTCCAAATGAATACGTAATTAGGTTACAAGGGAAGAAATTAACAGTCAATGCCAAAGGTCAGGCTCCTGAATCTAGAGAGAGAAGCGGCCAGGTCAAGGGTCTGACGTGAACCTCTGCAGTTGCCCTGTTTTATTCTCTGCTTCGAGCAGCTCAGTTTGCAAAAAAATACAGAGCAGTGTTACTGGCTATATTTTAGTTTTCCTGCCTGGAGTCTGAATACACATATGGAAAGTGAGATAGATGCAGTTAGCCAGTCAGTCCTAGATACTATAATTCAATCATGGAAAAAGAACACTTTTCACAGAATAGCTCACACCTAACCCAATGTTGTGCTGTATGTCTAAAATATCTCCATCTCCCCTTTACCTACACACACAAATACATTTCATCCAATAGTTGCAAACCCAATGTGATGTATGCTAATATTACCTAGTTTTAGCCTTTCCCTTGCAATCTCCCATTTGCTGGCATCATAAGGCAGGCGTTCACATTGTTCATCCAAGGGGACTTCATCAGGATCCATTATGATTGACAAGTAATTGGTTTTAATTTCAGAAGAATAAGGCTATAAAACAAAGAACATTCCAATATTAAAAAGAGATGATACCAGTCAGCATCTTTTGCTTGGATCAAGGGKTCCAAACTGTTTCTGTCCATAGGACTGTGTGTTTCACAGTTGAATGTATGATCTGGTTAAGCTCCTCTTGGTTTATTTCAATATTGCAACCCCTTTTTATGTAAAAGAAACCCCTTCCTCTACCTTTCCTCATGTGTGACATACCAGTTTCTTCAATGAAATCCATGGGGATCTTTATCACTTAATGTTTTTTTGATACAGGCCCTCTGCATAGTCAAGAGAAATATTTTCAGAAAAATGACTAAACACTGTTGTTAAAAATAACTTTCCCTCATGATTGTGCAAAGTAAGAAGTGGCCATATGCAACAGATGGAGTACAACTGCCAGTGTTTATTTCTTCCATATACCCAGCAAAGATAGGTCAGATGTGGTTACAAGTTGTGCAAGAATAGCCGCCAGGAGACTAGACATTACATATTTCGGAAACAATTTATAAATTTTTAGAATTTTTGATATCTTAGGTATCATTTCTGACAGTTTTACTGACATTATTGGAGTCTGGTGGAATTAATAAATACCCAGATTCTAACAGGTCATTTAAAACAAATTTTCCAGAAAATAATTTTCTACTGAACAAATGGATTATCCATTTCACATGAGGAAAGTAAGGAAAGATGAATCTCATCTCAGTTTTCTGTAGTCCATCCTTTTCCATTTTGAAACGTATTTTCCTTCAAAGAACATCTGGATTGCCATTCTAATCCACTAGACATTTTCTTGACACAAGAAGTGCTGATATTTCTATATAAGAAGTCTAGTGTTTGCTATAAGTTCCTTCTATTAGCTGGAATTTATATGAAATTTGTTGAACTGAACCAATTCATGTTGTTTTTTCCAAACTCACTGAAACAGCGCAGGAGCATTTACACTAACACACAAATATATTTGTGTATTTTTAATTCTTGTTCAAACTGCCCTGCAATTTTCAGCTCTCCTATTCTACAGCTCGGAGATATGTTACTCCTACATATTTCCTACATATTTCCAGGCATTTGATTGAAAATGATATTGCTAGGTTTGTATGCTTTGGTTACAAATATAACTAGACTAAAATGAGGGTAGCTAATAACTCCTGTTTCAGTTGCCTTTCACCATCTCAAGTACCCAGAAAGTTAGTCCCAAGAAGGATTACACTGATGACTGGGGAAACGTCACATGGCATAAGGTCTGACTCTAAACCCAGGTGGGTCACGGATAGACGGGATATGGTTAGAAGAAGAGTATGTGGTGCTCCAAAAAGCAACATTTTTGGTTAGAGATGTCCCTGCTAGACTGCTCCAACCAGTCATTTTAGAAGAGCTTTTGAGATGATCGACCCTAGGAAGAGCAGTAGGGGAGCAGGAAGATGCAGAGAGCTTCCTACATGTCTTTGTTCAGCTGCACTGAATACCAAATCTTTGGCACAGTTAGGGATTTGAAATGACATTCTGAAAGATAAAGAAGTGTTAAGTATATCAGTTGTCTCTGCATATGTATCAGACAGGCTTTAAGAAAGTGCTCTGTTTCTCAGAACTTTTTTTTTTTCCATTGTGGCAACGTCATTTGTATATGAAATTTAATTTAGAGCTAATTCCAGATATAAATCCTCAAGAGTAAGGGTTTGTAACAGAAACACAGAAAAGGCCCTAAACATAGAACACTAACTTGAAAGACTTGTCACTATGTCATGTATTTAAAATTTCTTACTCTGTAGCAAGAATGATTATTTTTATTATCTAATCTAACAAGCAAATGCTAAGTTTAAAAAAAAAAAAATCTGCAACAGGTTACATTTTTCCAAGTGCTGAGCTTGCAGTTTTTCAGTCTTGTTATGAATTGCTCTGTCTTTAATGGTGAGTGGTCAGAACTGGTCCCATTTTCTTTGTAGTTTCTCTATAGCTACAAAGCTTCCCTGCAGCTTCACCTCACCTCTGCTTTTCTCTCTCCCCCAAACTCCCCTGTATCTTTTCTTAGGAAAGTTTGTGGCAGTAGGAAGGCGGAAAGAATGATTGCTGCCATACAGCCCTGGTTTAGAGGTCTGGTCCTGCATTCTCATCAGTCAATAGAAGTTCGCAGTGTAGAACTTAAARTATAGTCAGGCCTTAATCCAGATTCAGATAAAATGGTCTTGCAGGCTGCAGTCAACCTTTTATAATCATCGCTGAGCTTGGCCAGCTGGAACATGCTGAGCTGTGAAGGCTGGAGCTGAGCCCCAGGCCACAAAGCCTGGGGTTACCTCTCCGTCTGGGCAAAGGGGTGTTGGAAGCTGAGGGAAGCAGGGTTTCAGTACTGCTGAGATTTGGGGTTTTGGGAGAGGGGTTTGTGCAGCCATTCCTTGCCCCATGTCCTGCAGTGCACCCCACTGCTCCAATATCTCCCTTTCCTCAAATAAACCTACTCCTCTAAGTTACTCTGAGATCTTTCCACATTATAGAAGATTTGTATCTTCTGCTTATGAGGGCTGCTGTGATTTAACTTCTCAGTTTAGGAGTTCATGCACATCATGCAACCATAGTTTTGTCAGTATAAAGGAGCTTTAAACCATCACAGTCAGTCCTGAACAAGAAGCAGGGTCAGCTACACTGGCAGTTACCATTTTCATCCTGATACAGGCACATCCGTACTAGGGATGGCACCACCAAAACTACTTCAGTAAAATATCACTTTGCAAGTGATGTAACTATACCAGACACTGTGTGCAAACCAGGCCTCACTGGGCTCTGTGAAGATTTGTCATTCCTGCTTACTCAGATCTTCAAAGACATTAAGATGCCAAACTCCCACGGGTTCGAGGAGGATGGGAATGCTTTCAGTGGGAGTCAAGCACCCAAGTGCTCCTGAGTCCCAGTGCCTTCCCCCCACCCAGCCCTTGCCTCTTTGCTTGCTCACGCTTAGCCCTGTGAGTCACGATTTCCCAGGCCATTCATTAGTGGCCTGGCTGATTGCACAGTGAACTAAGGTGAGTGGTAAGTGAATCAGATTTTTTTTGTAGTCTCAGTGATCCCAGTGGTCTGGGAAGAATTTTCCAACACAAGCAAATGGTCAGTAAGGGGAGGCAGGTGGAGGCAGGAGCTCTGAGTCTGTTCTTACCCTCTTCAGCTTGCGTATGAAGAGAGTCAGCAGGAGCCAAAAGAGCGTCGCAGCCACACAGGTACAGGTCAGTGTTATTAGCTCCAGGTTTGACCTCTCCGATGTGCCTGGGAAAATCAAGTAGCAAACATTTTAGAAAATGAGCTGCAAAACAGCAGCAGTTTATGTTTGTTTGCCATTAAAATAAAATGCCAGGAAGGACTAGCTTCTTTTCAATGGGGTTTTAATCTCTGTTTGGCCTGGCTCACAGAGCCTGGAAAAAAATGGTCTCCTCAACAAAGCCATTGTACTGAACATGGCAAAAGGGCACTAGATTTGTCAGTAAGCTTTTGGTAAAAACCCAGACCTTCTCTGAGGTGCAGGAGGTGAAGCAAACCAGGTGGAGGATGGCCAGCCAGACAATCATTTTCTTTTAAGGTGGAAATTCAGCTGCGGAGTATTTTTAGCCTGATTTTCTCTGTGTGAGAATGTGTGTGTGCCTGTGTGTGTAGTTTCACCCCGTGACAGTGAAACCCATCTGGCCAATTCCAACTGTATGTGGCAGAGGAGCAGAGGTCTCCGACACACTCAGTCCCAGTCAGTTTCAGGAGGACAAGATACACCTTCGTTATTATGGACATCAGTGAATCCAAGCTCTCGTTCCCGTGGTCTGGATGGCTCAGGCCTGGCACCAGGCTGCTGAACTTGACTCAGGAAAAGCATGGCACATATGTCCTAAGCCCCATGTCCATCTAGTAGCTTGGACAGCCCCAGGGCGCACTCCCGGGGAGCAGTGCCAGGCTCCCTGTGGGGGTACCCCACCTTCCCCATCCCCAGCAGCGGCTGGCAGAATCAGGCTGTTAGGAGGCTGGGAGAGCTCTCCAAACCAGGGAGCAAATTAAACACAGAAAAGGAAAAACAACAACAGCAACAACCACAAAAAATGGAGCAGCAAGAAAACATGAACTTGAGAAATCTGGAGAATATTAGATTCCACTGAAAGATCCTAAAAAAAGCCCCAAAATTAAATTCTCTTCAGACTGCTACTTAGTGACTTGTAAAGTGGTTTCAGAGGAGGCTGTTTTGCAGATTGTGACAAAATACCGCACTTTCCACAATATGCCCTCCATCCGATTGGTAGTGAATGCGAAAAGCTCGTATTCTGCCTCTTATTCTGATACACCCTCCAGAGACAGGAGGAGAGGACAAGGAGGAGCAATTCTGAACATGATTTCACAGTGGTTTTGTCAACTGCACTTGCAGCAGTTTCAAACCCCAGGCAACTCAGTATTACTCCTGACAAATGAAAAAGGGATGATTGATGTCTCACTGGTGGGCTCACTGGGTAATCAGGAGGGATGTGTTGCCTGGTTTTAGGCAAGGCTACAGAGCTTTGTTCACAGTTTGAATTGCTTCCTGTAGCTGTGGCTTAACTAGCATAATATCTTCCCTCTTTAAAAGTGATAATCAGATTTGTGTTCATGCCCTATATTTAAGATTCCTCAGGCATGTCCAACCTGGAGCTTTGAGAATAAAGCTGTTGAAGCAAAAATATTACTGCAACTACAAGTGTAGGTACAAAATATCTATTTCCCCAAAATACAAACTGTTAAATTTTCAAAAGTATGAGTATTTTTTAAAGGCTTAAATTATATATGGGACATAATGATGGCAAAAATGATACAGCCTAATACAGCTCACTTGTCCTCTGGCATCAGGCTTTCCATTTGCATATGTATACTCTTCTCTTGCTTCTGAACAGTATCCACACAGATGGCAAGTAATAGTTTCTGACATTTATTCAGCAAAACCTGGAGGGACTGAAGGTTCGTTTGTTGCCACTGCTTCATATGACAGGACTCACAAAACCCATGAGGTACAATACAGCCTGTCCCAAGGTGGAAAGCAGCAACTTTCTAATGGCTACTGTGTGCCGCATGGGAGTTAATGAAGAGATGTGAAGGGTCTGTCTTTGAAATGTCAGTGGGATTTTAGGCAACAAGAATGCATTTCTCTAAGCTGGAATTAGGGTAGGTTATCAAACATGGGATTCCAAATCTTGTGAAAAGCATTGCGGCCAGAGCTGGCTGAATGCCTCTTAGCTGAGTAGGAAAAAAATTGATTAGAGGTAAAACAGGTAGGGAAGAAGAGTCAGGAGGTCCACAGGAATGAGAGAGTGCAGGGAGCACACAAAAAGGCTGAGAATGAGAAAAGTTTGGAGTGACTGTGAATACAGCCTGCAGTCTCTCTACACCGTAGCCCAGGATTTCTGGCTCCTGCCTCACGCCCATCAGACTTTCATCCACTAGTCACCCCAATACACACAGACTTGCCCCTCCATGCAGCTTTGCCTCATCTGCCTCACTCCCTCCTACAACAAGCAGCCCTACTCCTCCCCCAAACTCCCTCRCAAGAGACTTCACTCGCTGCTGTATGTGTTCAGAGCATTACAGAGGGGTAAGGGGAAGGTGACTGAAGCAGGCAGGGCCAAACAGGAGTGGAAGCAGTAGATACCACCTTCACCTCCTTACCTCTCTCTCTCTCTCAGCAGGCACAGTAGCAGCCCAGGACCATGCAGGTCCTGCTGAGCAGAGTTCAGGGAAGATACTCCATACTAACCAACAGATTCCTTCAGGCATGAACAGAGTGTCATTTGCTTTGAGTACCACTTTGGGCAGCTGACTCCTCTGCTTAGGCCTTGGGCTGTCATGGTCTCTGGTTTGGACTAGCACACCTAGGACTTCAGGCTCTAAAGGTCCAGGTGCAGCTCTGTGTCAGGTGCAGACCAGGAAAAAAATAACATCTGAGGTACCAACACCATTCTCTGCTGCGCCCAAAGGGTCTCAGTGTCCACCACCCGCTATACCAATGCGGTCTGTCCTGGCTTTATCTGTGTGATCCCAAGATTACAACTGTGCAGCATTGGGAAAGGTGTCCAGAGAGGCTGTGGACTTTCCATTCTTGGAGGTTTTCATGACTTGGCCAGACAAAGCCATCGGTGACCTAATCTAGGGTCAGCAATAGTCCTGGTTTGCACTGGGAGTTGGACTGGGCTCACTTCCAACCCTTGCTGCAGCAGTCTAAGCAGCTCCTGATGTACAGTAATAGGGATCTTTTCTCTTACAGTCATCCACATAATGCTGGTTGAATCTCATTCAGTCACTGAGGGAATTACAGTTAAAGTTAACTGAAACATTCCCAATAACTTCAGAGTCAGAGTGGCCCATAAGGTACAAACAACATTTTGAGATGCAAAGGTAGATCGATAGATAGACAAACAGATAGCTATATAAAAAACAAACATCCTTTTCATGTCAGAGCAGTTGAATGAATGCTTAGYAAGTATGATGCTTTCCTTTCTCATCAGCAAGGATCACATAAAGTTGTCAATTATCAACTTTAATATAAGGCATGTAAGTGAGTTTAAGCTGTAAAATATGCTTTTTCCTTCACCAACACACCCCTTTCAAATGGTGATGCGCCTTTGTAACTAGATGCATGAAGGACGCTCCCCTGGGGGAGTGTGCAAGAATCCCCAGGTGGAGAAGCAATGGGAAGGTTTTAAATGAAAAGTTGCCTGTTTGGAGATCAGTGCAGACAGCTTGTCGCCAGGCATGGCCCTGAAGGTGAGCTGCACAAGAGAGCCTGAATTCCCTGTGTTCAAAAGTTTGCATCGATATGTATTTAAGAATCCACTTCGCTCCTTTTTTGGGTGCTATGGCAGCCATTTGCTGTTCCTGTTCGTTCCTTTGAGATTTGCTGCCTTTTCAGTTTCTCAGCCAAGAGCAAATGGACAGCTTGCTCCAACATTTCCAAAAATGTTGCTCCTCTCCTCCTCAGAAAGCATTACAAGCACAGCTTCCAAACCAAACAAGGGCTGTGATTATTTAAAGACAGCCCTTGGATTCCACCATCCATTCATCCATCTCTGATACAAAAATAACCCATTGTTTTATCTATAAGTATAAGAATGTTTTTTCAGAGGAAATAAAAAGAGCAGACAGTTTCCTTCCTGACTCATTCACGAACTACTCTTCCAATCTGTTAAACACAGCCATAGACACGAGGCATTGCTCTGCTCTCTTTGATCTGCTGAACTGCACTCTGAGAACCACTGGTACAGAGAAATGCTTTATTATTTGCAGTTGCAGTTACATAGCGTGTATTTCTGAGAAAGCTGAGGAAGTGGTAAAGCCTCAGGCAAACCTCACGTTAAAAACCTGATTCCGCATCTCCAGGCTCAAAAATGGACTAAGAGGTTGCAATTTGTTTGAAGAGGGACAAACACTCAAGTTCTGTGAAGGCTGCATAGGAATGAATGAAAAAAACCTCCAGTAAGGTCCCTCACGCTTCACACAGATGGAAGAGAGAAGAAGAATTTTTCCCAATCATAGTATGTAAAAAAACCTCTTTTTCCCATCCAATCTCAAAGTTATAATTTTTAATATGATGGACTATATCTCCTGCTTGTCTTAGAGCTCCCACAGTAATTATGCAAGAACAGTGTCTGCGGTCCTTGCAGGACATGCAGTTGGAGAAGAAGCTTTCCCAGTTGCTGTATTTCCTCTTTTCTGGATCATGCACAAGGAGATATGACTTCCTAGAAGCCACCCTACAGAATGTTGGTGGTTGTAATAAATATCCAGGATATAATGATGTTAAAAATCAATACAATAATGAGTTGCATTGTCCAGAATAATCAATCATCAGGATGCCTCTGACAGCAAGCACTTAGGGGCAAGTCATTCTTCTAGTGATTATAATAGTCATTAAAACCTTCGTATTATTCATAAGGAGATGATAGTTGGTTTTTACTCTTTGATTACACCAGTTAGGCTAGCCCACATGTGCATATTCTTATCCCTGACCATTCAAAGCAAGACCTGTATCATCAACAACAACAATTAATTGAGACTGCTAAAGCACTTGTGACAGAAAATCAATATTGATTTACTAGCTGTAATTGTCTTCTGCTGTAGGGCAGTATCCAAATATTCAAGAGTTATATTCAGGCACATTTAGCAATTGTATGAGAACATCCACAAGGACATAATCCTTGCCTCAGAGACCTGGTAGTGGTCAAAATGCCTTATATAAATAAAGAGAAACTAAATGCATTTAGGACTATTTACCTAAACCATTAGATCAATAAGATAGGATATGTCAAATTTGCACATGGAACTCATGTATACAGAGAATGTCAATCTGCTTCTCCTTTCTCGTAATATCTGAACCAAAAGGATATTCAGTGAAACTGAAAAGTCACAAAATAAACTTGATTTTTATGCAATGTACAATGACTCAAAGGAAGTCACTGCCCCAGGTCTAAGTCAAGCTTGACAGAAGTCAGGAGGACAATGCTGTACATTTAAATGAATAGCAAAATAACTCAAGTAATGGTAGCAGTAATAATTCAATCATACCTACTTCTTACATTAAGTACCTTTGAAAAATGCATCTATAGTTATTGCTAGGGTAAAATCTTCTGATCCTATTTGGCAGCTCAGTTTACATAGAAAATAAACAAATGAAAATATCTAAAGCCTCTAATTTTGATTGAATTAACCTGAAATGGGAAAATGAGTGGGTAGGAGCATGTTCTTTATTTTGTTTTTTGTTTGTTTTGATGATACTAAATTTACATTTGTCTTCTACCCTGACCCGATCTTTGTCGGGTTGAAGCAATTCTTCTTTTTAGGTCAGTATAAACACACTCTGAGTTAGCATTTCCTGTTAGGCTTCCTTTCCAACCTGGTACATTTCCCTTGCTAAGACTTCCTTCAAATTGCTGCATTCAGAGATCACCACATGATGCACAAGTCATACACTCTCCTTTCCAGCTTGAGTAAGAACATCACTCTGGCAAGCTTGCTGTTCTCATTTAATATCATTTTTTACCTTGTACTGTGACATACGCTGCACTCTCCACAGACCCTTTTAAGTTGGTGGCTATGCACTGGTAAAGTCCTTCATCCTCCTCTTTTACTCTTTCAATAAACAGCATTCGGCTTCTGGGCCCTAAAATTATTCCTGTGAAATGAAATATTTTGCAGTGAGTGGGAGCCAGGATATAAACAAAAACAGCCACTTGTGTAATAATATCTGCTTCAAGTTCTTCTCAAAAGAAATCTGAGCCGCAGACTGCATAGCACAATGTTATCTGCAGGAAAGCCAAATATACTTGGATGTTTTGGGAAACTTTTGGAAATCAGTGTTTATAAAGCACTTGTGAGAGTGAAAAAGCTCAGCCTAAGAGAATGATCCTGGGAGCACTTGGTATTAAGTATGGTGAATAGCAATATGCTTAGACTTCCATACAAGTGAGTTCTTCAGTATGTCTCCAATTTTTAAACACATGGGTGGTCTGATTACTTAACACCACACTTATCAAGGCAGGTCTGTCTCAGAAGCAGTCTGAGTCTTGGAGCACTTCCAAGACCTAGTTCCATTCATCCACACTGGCCTTACAGGCAACCTGAATTCAGACTTGCTACAAATCTCATTTGTTCATGTGACAGGGGACACTAGGCCCATTCTAGGAAGGACTCCAGCTAGTGCAAAAAAGGTCCCGTTAGGTGTATCCTAAAACACAGGAATTAACCAAAGTTTTCAACACCTCCAGCAAGCAAGGAACAGAGGCAGGCAGCAGATTTGGCCTCAGGCCTGCCTTTAAGGCACAGTATAGCCAGGAAATGTGTAGTTAAGTACACATTTACGCATTTGGCACCAAAACAGAACTATCATCCCATTGAAGTGTATTCTCACCATCTATTTCAGGCACTTCACTCAGGCACTCTGACTTACCCTACAAAGACATTTTCCTGGCTCCTAACCTTGTGTGTGTTGCATTTACACCCAAGTTAGATACACAATCTACCTTCTAGAAGATSGTGTGAATAACTCATGTTATAACCATGTGGTCAATGTAAAACTTCACAGAATCTAGCTCTAGATTATGTTTAGTGTCTATGTTGCAAGTCTACACATGCTTATAACTCACTTTAACAAATACGCAGAGATTTTCCCAGTGGCCTTTATTCATTTTACAGTAATTTCATATAACACAGGATAGAATCTTGCATGCAAATTTTCTAAAACATTGCTATTAAAGACTAAGGATACGAGTTCCCACAGACCAAACCTACTTCAACATTTTTACTGAGCTTTTAAGACTATCTCATTGTGTGGTTCTGATTTGGATGTGGATGAATTCCCATGAGAAAAGTTTTGCCTTTTTCCCCATCAAAAATTTCCACCTTTTGGTCCTAAAATCTTCAAGATTCTCTTCAAGAAACACTTCCATAATTGTGGTTCCATCAGACCTAGACCTGTAGCCTTAATTGATCTTTGAAGCCACAATCTGAACACACCAGTAAACATCTCTCAAAGTTTTCTTATAACTGCAGCATAACACCTGGAAGCTATTCCTTTCTGCTGCATGAAACCTAGATTTCCCTGGTACAAGTGGATGCATTTCATTTTGCTCGGGGACCCCAGATATGGAATTAGTCCAGTGGTCAGCCTATGAATCTAGAGCAGATTTTACATGCCTGACCACAGACTTCCCCTGGTACTTGTACACATCACTCAAGCTTGGATTTATCCTGCCTAGCTATACGCTGGCCAAGACACCTAATCCTTAGGCTCCCTCTATAGTAAATAGAGAGAAATAGAATTCTCTAGAGATGACTTTTCTAAGATGCAAATTGAGAAACATTTTTCCCACTGACTCCATGACACCTCTAGCCTGGGAGAGGTTCTGAAGTTAGATGGTGTAACCCAGCATGCTGCGCTGCTGTCTGCTCACCTGTAAAAGATGGATAATACTGCTTCTCTACTTCAGGATGCAAATGCCAGTGACTGTGGGAATGGTTACATGAGACAGATAAAGCACAATGAAAAGGTTGTAAAAGGTGGGGAAGCATACAGAGCTCTCACCTGATCCTTGCTGTATTTCTTCATGGTTTTTAAACCAGGATATCTGTGGCTCTGGGATGCCATGAACTTGGCACTCCAATATTGCAGAGTTACTGGTGTTCACCGTCTGATCCGTAAGGTGCCGCAGGAGGGCTGGTGCCTCTTGAGCTACAAGACAAAACAATATCTCCATTTTACATTTCTATAACTGTGGATTTTAAATCATCTTCCATACCAGCATTTTAATGATGTTAGATATTGGTGCAGGTATTCTACCAAGTTCATTGTTCACAGATGTTATTTACTGTTCCAGTTTGTTTAAGAGCATTTGGTGTGTACAGAGTATTCCCTTTACTGGGCAACAGCAGGTTATGATGACCAATGGTTCAACACCCAATGCTGACATTGTTTAGAAGACTTCCTCAATTCCATTATCAACCACATCTGTTTACCAAAAGCAATGAGTTTCTCTGAGAGCTCAGAATTCTGCATAATCAGAAGAAACAAACTATGACATGAAAGCTTTTAACAATTAGCAGAACAACCTTAGATCAGAATATCTCTGCGTCAGTGATAGCACTACACATTTCTATACACCAGTATATCCATGAATGTGACTTTTATCATTTATTTACTTTAAAGAGTATAGTTATGAATCCTATTCAGTAAACTCACACAATCCAAAACCAGAAACCATGAGGACAAAAGCATTGTGTTACATCTCCCAAAGTCTTCACAAATTCTTCCACTTTTCTGATTCACATGTTTTGCTGAAGTCAACAAGGCCTGTCCAAACCACACCAAAACCAACAAAACTGTGTTGGTGAGAAAGGTACCCCATGCCCTCAGGCAGCCCAGAAACGCTGGAAACCCTGGCGGCGGCAGCAGAAGTGAGTCCTAGCATCAAACACAGCACAACACCACCACTCCTGTTTCACTTTTATCTGCTTGAATTCATACAATGTGATGTAATAGAACACATTTCCATGACATTTAGTGACAGTGAATATCAGAAGTGCACCAGTTCTGCTTCTGCTCAAGAGCCTCCCAACTGAACAGAAGAGCATCCCAAAGACACTCTATAAACATCATGTTAAAGTCATTCCTGGAAGAAGCAAAGCAACAAATCTTCCTCATCTTCATTTCAGCTGTCCCCCACTTCTCCCCCACTTTCTTACCCAGCCAAAGACTCTTCTGACAAAAATCGAGATATCTGCCACACTTATGTTCATTATGTAACAACATCTTTCTGTCACATTTGCAACCGCTTACATGATCCCTTTTGATATTTTTGTCCCTTAAAAGTAGAGATGGAGAACCCAGTGCATTCCTGAACAGACTCACAGATGCAGATGCCCTGCAGATTCCCTTGAATTTTCCATTCTTGCAAGAACTGATTACTTGCAATCTTCCCTTTCAAGGACAATGCCAGTGTTTACTACTGTGGTAAGACACACATTATGAAATATAAAATAAAATAAAATAAAATAAAATAAAATAAATCACCCTTTGCAAAATATTTTCTTTTGGACCACAATAGACATCAATACACCAAGTTCAAGTATATTATCAGCTGAACTTCTGACATTCTGTGCTTGGAGGATTAAACTCTATACTTTCAGAAAAATTGACTCTGTTGTCTGTCAGACACTTGCATCTTCACAATCATTTTATTACCAGCTGTGAATAAAAACTCTCCAAAACAACTAAGCACCAACGTACCACCAGTTTATCCAGTGTGTGAACCCTGTAGTACTAAAAGCTTTTCAACACTTCTAAAATAGGCCATCTTTACTATGCTCTTATCCCTTGAAATTAATTTCAGCATAGTCATGAACCCTCAATGACCAATGTGGTCTTTTATGTGCTGCAAGTCTGTCGTTTCCATGGGCAATACTATTATTTGTTTACAGTGTAGTAGACAGTCTGTTCTCATTTCATAAACAGTAATGCTCATGAGAGAAGTTGTGAAGTAAATTCTTCATCAAATACCTACACAATGACATTATCAACAATATTTTCCCTGCYGCCAGAAAGACTGCCCTTTTGTCATTTATATCTCTCCTTGATTTTTGCATGGTTCTCATTCTTCACAAAACAATCTGTCTGTGAACAGGTGTGGGCTGACACACATTCACATACACAAACTGAGAGGAGGTCCACATTTCACATTTATCCGTGGTCCCTGTTGGACCCCCCCAACCCAGGCATTCAAAAAGAAGGAGGACAAGATGACACAACAAAGGCAAATCACACATTCTGTGGGTTATTTGCGATTAATTTTAATTTGTTTATAGCCATACACTAGAGATGGGTTTTCATATTAAGAAAAACTTTCTTGCTTAAAACTTGGATCCAGTCACCATTCACGTACTCTCAATAATTTCTGTGCTGCAATCAGCTGATTTTTCATGGATTTGGTTAATCTGCAGATTACTCTCGCAAACCACCTGTTTCTCCAGTTCGTTTTTGCAGTGAAGCCAAAGGGGAGATTTTTCAAGCGAACCTCAGCTCTGCTCACCCTGAAGCCAAGGGACTGCACTTGCGTTCAGCGTGGGCAGAGCTGAGATGCTGCTCCCCGAGCTGAATGCCAGCGTCGTACTCAGAGCCCCTGTGCTTGCCTGCAAGGCCATGGACGCTGCCTTTCCAGACCAAATTCTGCTCTCAGTTACACCTGGGGAACTTCACTGTAGGCAGAAGTTGGCCCAGTGGAGCTGCAGGAGGTCCCTGAGGAGCACCCCTGGCTTCAGAGCACCCAGTGAACCAGGGACAGGGAAGAGGAAAAATTTCCATTTCCAAAAGCAAACATGAGGGAAAACATTCAAATTTGTTAATTTTGGGGTATACTATTTCATTCCATGCATTTTTTGCACTTTGTTATGTTTACGGTAGCATATGCTGTTTGTTCATTTGTTTTTATTAACCAGTACAAAAATATAAATACATGCTTTAATTTTAACACACACACAAAAAAAAAGAAATATAATTCACACCTTTCTCCCTAAATAATATATTACACAACAGAAGGTAGAGAAACTAGAAAAATCAATGAGATTCTCCTGTTATCTAAGGACACCAAAAGTGACAGTAGTTTTTATCTGGCCACCAAGAACTGCTTTCCTCAAACATTTCCAGTGAGGTTTCGCTGTGCCTCCCAACATGTGCGGTCACACAGGGGTTTTAACGCATCACTGCGCAGCATGGCCTTCTGAGCACCCGTTGGGACCAGACTGGCAAGACGTCCACCCAGTAATGTGGTATACATCATTGCATAACAATTTCACAGAGGAACAGTCTAATCTCCCCGTCAATTTGTGACCCAAACTCATATCGCCTGGCAACTGCCTGCTACGAGTTACCATGCTGTGGCTCCCAAGGCCATTGAAAATTCATAACGTCCTGTCATCACCGCCCACCTTGCCATCAAATCTCTTCTCACAAAATAGCCTCGTAAAAAAAGGGGGTTCTGTATGGCAATTCTCCTGAAGACTTGAAAATGCTGCAGAGCACACTTGCCCCATTTTAAAGCAATTACCAATTATTTCACTTGCTTTTTAAGCATATTAAAAAAAAGAGAGAGAGAGAGCCAGGTTCCTTTGCAAGAACACATTGTTTCTGGAAGCCATCACGCTAATAATGAACAAAAGAGCTACTGTATACAAGCAGGCTATAGGTGACATTTCAAGATATAAATGATTATTCTTTTCTTTACTCTGACAACTTCCAGGTTATCAATTGTTTTCTAAGCATTTTAGGCTCCATGAAACTGGCATTATGGGGAAATGCTATTGTTTACCCTTTCACACTTGACAAAAGCAATTCCCACGTGAAATGCAAGTTTAGCCGTGGGACACAGTCTTGATACCTAAAGGAGGAAATTGTCTGGTGAGTTCCCAAGCACAAGAAACTGTCATGTTGTCACCCTCTATTTTAAAGCACAGCCACTTTGTTCCTTTGCTGTAGCTATTTTGGTCACTACAGACTATTTTGTTATGGCTTATGTAAATGCTATATAAATGATCAATCATAAATGTAACCAAAAATAATAAAAGCTATGTATTGTAAAAAAATAAAGTTATCAGATCTATTAAAAATAGTAACTTCTTCCTTATACAGAATTTATAATACACAGAAACGTCTCATAGCAAAACTATGAAGAAGGAAAAAAAAAGGRGAAACACTTACAAGGAAGTTTTAGATTGCCCTTAATTCTCCTTCAGCAGTTTGGCTGATTCTTAATCCCCATAAGAAATCCAATTCTCATTTGCATACCAAAAGCAAGGATAGTTTTAATGGTTTTAATTTTGAATTTATATTTTTAAGAATGTATTAAACATTTCACTGTGCTGGCTGCAATCTTGTCAGTCATGTTAGTGTAATATGTCTCTTTTAATAAAATAATTACAACATTACAAATTCCTGTATCTTCAGGTCAGGAACAATACTCACACTTGTCTCAAAAGCTTTTTACATTAGTGCAGAACTGACTTTAAAAATTGACCAACACAGCAACTGGAAGTCTACCTGGATTTATTTGGAGAAACATGGTTCACGTCTGTCGGTTTTAAAATCGTCATTATTATAAATGATATGATAGGTCTGTGCATTATTTCAACATTTTTATTTCTTCCCTGCATACTTCCTTTAGAAGACACTTTTTGAAGATTAATGTACTTTAGTGTAGAAAATAATTTCAAATAAATAAGCATTAGAACTTGCTCAGCAGGTAATATTTATAAATCCATCAAGATCAGATTAAAATAAAAAATATATAGTCCAGTCAATCTCAAACTGAATTGTGCTCATTCTGCACATTAAAGTTAACTTATTAAATGTCCATTGTTGACTGAAAACAGCAGTTTTTAAAGTTAATCAGTTTGTTCAGCTTTGACACTTTTGACGAGGCCGATATCAAAGTGGAAGAAAAGATTGATCCAAAGTTTTCCTTATTGCTCAGTAGGAGACAGCAAGAAAAAAAATAACAACATGCAAAAATGTAGCACAGGGGATCTTCCAAAACCCAGCTTCCACGTGCTTTGTCAAAGCAGAAAACACCCATCTGAACTGAACTGGAAGCTCATGCGTTATGATTTTGTTTGCTATTCCTCCTACGTCCAACCCATGGGGGGATGTGCACCACCTCAGGGCCTGAAAGGTAGCAACAGTAATAAAAAATCAAGATGATATGAGACACCTGTGACTGTTTAATGAGTCCTTTAATGTTTTACATTGATTTGTGTTGTACAATCATTCCTTGTGCTTTTATATTTGAGGATCCGAGAGTAAACAGCCTTTTTGTTGCAGTGCTCACCTCTGATTGTAACGTCTTTCTTTTGAAGCACTTCTTTCCCCGTGTATATGTTCCTTGCTCTGCAGGCATAGGTGCCCGAGTGCTCCAGGGAAACGTTCTTGATGGTTAGTGTGAGGGTGATGGAGTACTCCTTGTTGAGAGACTTTTTTGCTTTCGTTTGATTATTTACTGTCCTCGGTAAAATCCAAGCAATGTCTTTGTACAGGAATTTGTTGGCCGAACAGGACAATATCAAATTCTCTCCTTCAATAGGCATTTTTTCCAAATTAATATGGAATCCATTCGGTACATCTGTCAAAAATCAAGAACACCTTTTAGTTTATATGAAATGAATAAGTCAAAATTAACATGGTTTATTTTTTTCCCTTTATCGGGAAGCCTTTGAAATAATCAGTGATGTTGCTGTCTTCCTTCTGACATCTCTAATCTTTCATTTTGTAGGCTAGGCTCCAGCTATTCTTATAATTTGCCACAGAGTTACAAGACACTTGGGCTTGGTCATCAGTTGGTGTAAACTGAAGTTGCTCTTGGAAGTAGTATGCTTATACAAATGTTATGCCCACCAAGTTAAGACAGACTGGGGCAAGGCACCAATTATTTAAATTATTTAAAGCAGAATTATTTAAAGAGAACACACTGGGATTACAAAAAAGGAGAGAAATTGTGATCTCAGCTTCACCTCATGAACTGCATGAAAGAAAACGAATCTTAAGTGGACAAGAGAAAGATACTCCAGGTCATCATACTTGGTTATATTGTTTTCATGCTGTTCATGACTATGCAGACATACAATGTCTATTTCTTAAGACATGGCACTTTCAAATCCTGAGAAATTACTGAATCTGCGATTATATGCCAGAGATTTCCCTTGGAACAGAGGTATTTACTCTTCATGCCTTTAAAACATGTCAGCCGTTCAAGAGGAAAGCAGAACCACCACCGTCTGCCTGGGGTGACCAGCTGTCTGCAGGCAACACATAAGATGAAGATCACTCTATTCAGACTACTTGGCRTTAAGTATAGGTGAGTAATATTTCCACTTGAGAAAAATCAAGGATCATTATGCCAACCATTTGGTAAGCATAAATATGACTTAAGTTTTAACAAAGATCATCTGTAGAAGATAGTTCAGGCAGGAACTAATTTAGCCAACAACATAAAAAGTCCTACTTGCAGGTCTTTGTAGCATTATTGCAGCCTTGTCTAATTCGGGAAGGACATAGACTCAGGGCAGAGCTGACTAGCTCACCACCATCTCCACTTGAGACTCARCCCTCAGGTAAGAGAGTTACGCCACTGGCTTAAGTGAAAGTAGAAGCAAGTTCCAGACAGAAAACAGTTCCGAGTCTTCCCCCTTGTCTGCAACCTCTCTTGGTTGTAGCCAATTTGTAGCCAATATGCTGATAAAGGCATTTCCTTCTGCTTGTTTAAGTGAAATCGACTTTGGCCATTTTCAATTGTTCTCTGCCTCCTAATCGCTAGGGCACTTGGCTGTGAACTTGACTCAGGATCATAAGAATAGTTTCATCTTTCATAAGGGAAAATCATGCCTTCTTTTCTTATCTCTCAGAGCTTGTACCTCTTGACACAGACTTTCATTCAGTTCCAGGCTTATCGATGTCAGTTCAGGTCTAGCACCACAGCAGCAAAGCGTAAGGAGCATTGGCAGACTGTCTTGTACTGAGGCACCATGAAGTGCATGTGAATCAGCCCTGCAGCTGTCTGCCCAGTCTCCAGTGAATAATGCCCCCCACCTTCTTTCCGTAACCTCTTTTCCTGATTGACCAATTTAGCAGAAAGCTTYTCTTTACTCCTGAAATCTTCACAATGCCAGCCTAGCTGCCTTGCCTCCCCTGGATACCCGTGAACAAGATGTGCTCACTCTTGCCTTTGAAACAATATTCTGCATATTGAAAGTCTGTCATCAGTTGCTCCCCTGAGTATCTTCTTTTCCAGAATAAGCACTGAATGTTAAATACCAGCTAAATGAGCTCCTGCGAGCTTGGATTGAAATTCCCTCTAACTGTAGGCACTTTCCAGAGAAACACCTGACTTCTGTGGTATGAACTCCTCATGGCCTTGCAGTGAGGACAAAGTGTGTGCCTCTCATTGGTTAGTGTCCAGATATGCCAAAGATTAAAGAAATGGAAGCTGTGACCTTAAGATACTAGATTGGATTTTAAAGCCTGTGTGCTTGCTTGTTCCTCTTGCATTTCATTGGTATCTTTTTTTCCTCTCTCCAGCAAGCAAAGCTAAAAGAAAAGCTTTAAATTTAGTGAACTTATTTGTACATGACTATCACCAACATCCTCTCTGATGTGCTAAGGGCGCATCAAGCAAAAGAGATAAGATCAAACCTTTCCCTAGAGAGAGGGATACAGCATATTTAGCTGTAGCCATCAAAATGTAGACATCTATTGGAAGATAATTGTTTTCTGTATGGGCAAAAGTTTACAGTCAATGGAGTGACGCAGGCACCTCCAGGGGGCAACGCAAACCATGTACCTTAAGATGAGTCAAATTCCAGAGATCCTGATCCCTCACACTTAATTTTGAAGCGATCCTACATGAGCAGCTTAGATTTAGATATCTAACTTTTAGGTTAAGTTAGATGAAGTGAATCCTGTGCTTGGTTTCGTTAAAATTCAGACATGCTTAAGTCCAAAAAGTTAGCCAGATTTTTGATTGTGGATATTTACTTGGATCAAAGAAATTGCTGTGTCTTCTTCACACTAGATTTGAAATGGTTCTCATATGTATTGGGAAAGTCAAGGTACTGGTCTGAAATAATGCTAACTTTGGCTTTTGAAAATGCCAGTAAAAGCTCAGAAGAGCCAAGCAAAACTCTTAAGATGAAACTAAAGATCCCCTGGGACTGAGAGCAACTGAACTATTTTTAACATAGGAGGATAGCGTGCCAACAGAATAATATAGTTGCAACTACTTCCATGCTGTCAGGTCTGGAACTTTTCCTAGATGTGTCTTCTGCAAAGATAGACTCTATATTCCAAATAAATCTAGGGACAAAAGCAAAATGCACAGGATTCCAAGCAAATCATTTGTTTAAAGACTACAAGTCCCTAATATATGACACCTCTCATCAATTGTTACTGACTCAGGCTAGCTAAATAATGTGGCTGGGAATAATGTAAAAGTGTTTTATTTACTTTAGTGATTTGGAGCTTCCTGTGGAAATAGCTCCCAGGTTTCCTGATGGAAGATTTTGTTTATCTTTGCCAAGCACCATCAGGAATCTCAAAATAAAATGCGCCTAGTGACATTGGGAAACCAGGGAGATAAGGCAGAGCTGTTCCTGTTTCACCCTCTGTAATTGCAAACACACCCATGGGCCTGCTGCGTGCCAGCAAAACAGGCCCGAAAGTAGGGAAAGGGGCAGACTGAAAGAGAGGGGGCTACTACAGTTAAATTTGGCATAACAGTATTGTTACAGAGACTGCTAAATTATCAGTGAGCAGAAGAGCTTTCAGAAATCACCTTTCCATGTTGCTTTGGTATAAGGCGGACAGCTACATTTGTGCTGCAAAGGTTTGCTTTTAGAATTAAGTCAGTGTGACAGCACCCCAAAAACACCCTTCGCCTGGCATAGGCAGCAGGAGAGGAAGGCTGTTCCAGAGCCCATGGACCTCATGTCCACCAGCCTCAAGTACAGGCTGTAAAATTATACCACCCTCAAACCTCCCAGAAACACACATGCAAATTGCACTTCAAGCCCAGAAATAACGAGCTCTGCAATAATTTAAATAAGGGCTTGTTCYTACTGGGACCCTTCTGATATATTTCCTTGCACTTAATTCCTCACTGCTATCTTTCCCTGTAGTGGGGGGAATGTGCCACTGCAAAACTGGGGTTGCTGGGATGAGCACTGCCTTCCCACCACCTTCCCAAAGGTTTCTGCTAGGGCTGGGAAGAATCATGGTCTAGAAAAGAGACTTCTCACACCAGCATAGCAGCTGCACTATAGCATGTGCTTTTTTTCATCCTCAAGACAAGATCTTAATGAGTTTGAATGAGAACAGGATTCTTCCTGTTCAGGTTAGGCTTTCTCTCTGCCTACTATTTAGGATACTTTCTGGCTTTTACAGATGGCAGCGCATTCTCTTCCTGCAAGGGATCACCTTCTCCTGCTTAGATACTTTCTTCTCTTACACTCAGTTTTGCATGGTTCAGACTGGCTTGATGTGGCTCCAGCAGCCCCAACAACAAAAAATAAACAAACTCCAGAGACCTGAGGTATTGGTTTTGGATTCATCAGAAGGAAATGCTCTGCAGTGTCCTGCCCGTTAGTTCACATCCTTCAGCATTTTGGCTGTCATTTTTTATTCCCTCAGTGTGTTTTTCAGCAAAGGCTAGAGAAATGATGCATTTGTTTCTCAGCTGACGTGAAGCACAGGCTGTTACCCAACCACAGCAGTTTGGTCTCAGCCTGACAGACGAGAATTACGATTATATCATTCAAGCCCAACTGATGCACTCTCTGCACAAAACAGAAGAATGAGCCTAGTTTGATTTTTATAAGAACAAAACAGCAGTATTGTTTAAACAAGCTGCGTTCTATCAGTGCAACTGAGCGTCAGCAGATGAACAGGACTTTCCATGTCACACAATTGAAGTGCTCAGCTCCAGGAACTCAGAGGACAAATGCATTTCAACATCAGCACCCTATATAGAAAGGTTGCCACCAGTCAAGACATTAAGAATTTCCAAGCCATAATAAAGCAGCCACTCCTCTTTCTGAACATCAGCCAATACAAGAGTCTTCAAAAGAAAAGTCATAATATTCTGCACATTTACAGCAAGCTTTGGTATCAAGGAGACGGATTTCCTTCTACCCCTGGTTGAGATCTGAGAATGTGAGGTCTAAAAAGGAAACTAACACCTTCATGTCATAGCACAAAATTATCTGAAACTACCATCAAAAACTTTGAAAGGGAGATTTGGGTACTGCAAATGAAGCCCTTCAAAATTCAGCTTCATTTAGTCTCAGTGTCTTACATGAACACTGACAAGTAAGAGCCAGAGAACGTCAAATTCTGCATCTTGCATATTAAAAAATGAACCACCTCTGTGAGTGACTTTCAGTGCTGCTCAAAGTTGCATGCGAAGCCCCCACAAAAAGATGAGAATATAGCTCAATTAACACATTAATTTATGGAAAGCTATGTGTCATTGTTTAGCTTTCTGTCCAAACAGACACAATTTAGGGGTAAGGATCAAAGCAAAACTGTGATTCTAGAACCAGGGCAGCAATCATCTTCAGGCTGGCAAATGTTCGTGTCACATCCTTTGAGAGAACATGAAGATACTCTTCTTGTTTTCATATTTTAACAAACAGCCTGTTTATGTGTCGCTTATCAGTTTATATTTTAATAAGTAGCTCTCATACTTATTACTAGATTTCCAAATTTATAAATAATTGGCACTTTCTAAATGTGGATGCATCAGAACACTCATAAATTTTGGTCCATAAAACGAGGAGAGGGGGACATTTTACAAGGAGGTTTTCTTCCTTTTTTTTTTTTTAACCAGCTCTAGTGACTGTGTGCCTACTCTCTCTTGATATTCCCAGTATAGTAACAGAACGAGTTTCATTAAAATCAGTCATCACAACAAAACCAGGTTACAGAAACAGCAAAAAATAAAAGGAAAATATTAAACCTATTTTTCCCCTTCAGCTTCAAGATTATGACTTTGGCATTAAAATATCAGAATGTTGTAATCGTTTGTCTTTTCTCATATTTAGGAAAGAATTACATTAATGATCTATCCTAAAAGTTGTCATTAGCCTAAGTGCTTCATGAACTATCACTTTGTAAACAAAACCAAAATGAATTCTTCCACCAGAAAATAGGTCCTTTGTAATGGCATTTGTAGAAATTATGCTGCTATATCATGCAGTAGTCATTCTTAGAAAACCCACCAGTTTTTTTTTCAGTAATTCCTGAACTCAAACCATTTAATCTTTTTTTTTTTGGAACCTGCAAACACTTACACCCACCCACTGACAGAAACATATTCATATGCACAGCTAACACATATGAGTCTTCTCAGTGTCATGGCCCAAGTTGCATCCAAGGTCTTTCTCAGAAGAGGGAATAAAATTCATTAGTTTGCACCCTGCCATTTTTCTGCCTGTGAGTTGCTGTTGTCCCTGAGAGCTGTGAGAGGCTGCCAAGTGCCACAGGCCCCTTTCTTGCACCACGCTGCCTGCAGACAGTGTGAACTGCTCTGAGCGCACCTTCATGAGACCTGCTGGTTTGCGAGACCTAGCAGAAGGGGCCTGTAGAGACCAACAGTGACACACATGACACTGACTTACTGGTCAAAATACAGTACCCCTTCATGTACAGAATGATTGCAGAGGTTAGGCAATATAAAAGGTCAAATTACAAGTTGCTATATTTACAAGCAATTTGTGCCATGCTGGGATACTTGATGGAGGGATATCACTCATCAGATTTGGTTCCCCTCTTAGAAATCCAGATCACCTGCTTTGAAAAACCCTTCTAGAAACACTGAAATGCATGGTATGAGTTTACAAGTGCACATATTGCAATAATTCTCATGGTTTGGGATGTGTAAAAGCCATGACAGCCTAACAATTATAATTCCAGGACCAGGGAGCATGTTTAGCTCTAGTAGGGACTACCTCTTACCTGTTACAATAAAGCTCATGTTTCTTTCGGCTTTCCCCACTTTATTGGCTGCCACACAGCTGTAGATTCCAGAAGATATGGCTTCAGCTACAACCAGAGTGCTAGCGGTCTGCGAAAGAAAGAAGAGATTTAGCTCTCAGTGGATCATGAACTTGTTTAAAAGCTTCCCTTCTCTTTTTACTAAGTCACTGTTAACACTCCTATGATTCAGTCTCTCCATTCATTCAGTGACAGGCACCACTGAGGCTATTTAAAGGAGATATCACCATATAAAATTTTGGAAAGGATGGAAAAATAACAGGAAACAAGCTCCTCGGGAGACCATTATATTATCAGAGCCACCACAAAGAAAAATCTTTGAATGTGTCTTTCAGGTTGACTTATCTCTTGTTGATGTAATGATAAGTTACAGAACATGAAGTGTGACGCAACATGGTTCACCCCAGGGGACAACCAGCCTGTAGGCAGCCAGTCAGCAAAGGGACTAGGTGAAGATCAACTCAGGCACTTGGACAACACCGGGAAAAGAGTAGCTCCATTTGACACTAAATGCATCTGATTTCTCCTTCACTCTCTTGTAAGTCTTATGTGAAAAAGGGCACGGGCAAAACAGAAGTTTAGTCTATTTTGGGGGGACTATCTCCTCTTCTTTGATTTAATATTTCTATCATTAAACAATAATCTGTTGGGATTTTTTACATTGTACTCTAGCACCACATTAAGACAGAGCTGAGACATGGGGCATGCACCTGGGTTTCAGCAGTGGGAAGTGCTCTTGAATGTCACAGTGTCCTGTTCTTCTACCTTTGTGTCTCTGCCTTAGTTCTTCTGTAAAACATGTACTGGCAGGAGTTACAGGTAGAATTGTGACAGTGATGAAAGGAAATTGTGTGGCTATGAAATTTTACTTTTTTGAATTATTTGAGTTTTTTTCTATAAACCTTCAAAATATTTTTGGTGCAATTAATACATTCTTCCTTTAAGTCTGTCTGATTGCTGGAGTCCATAGACAAGCTCAGGAGGGTGAGTCAATGCTAAATAAAGATGAGTTATCTGAATATAAACACTGGCTCAGTATTCACATGGCTTCTACATCTCCTATTCAGAGACTTCATGGCCATYCCCAAACTCCTTGTTGTAACTTCTACATAATATAGACTTTCTGGTATCCCAAAACATTCTTTAGCAGAGAGAGACTATTACTTTTCCAGCTACTCAAGCAAACATAGTGGAGTCAAGTCATTTGATTTTGGCTAGATTATATGTTTTAGAAAGATGTCTTGCGGCAAATTCAAGACTAAAAGTGATGCTAATGATATCCTTACCCTGTTAAGCTGCCTGAGTGGTCAATTATCTGTCTGCTAAGAAGTTACATCTCATTTTCAATTAGAATTTTTCTAACTTACCTTTTTGGCTGTTCTGTGAGATGAAAGAGGCTCAGTAATACCAGATAGATAATTACAGCCCTTGAAAAAAATCATCCCATTTTACTAAATTCAGTAGACTGACCTCTATAAATTCCTAATTATAAATCACGGGTCCAGCCCTGTCTATATTTTGTCATTCTCTTTGAATTCCATCCAATTTTTAAATATCATTTCATAAAGTGTGGACATAGGGCTCAGAGCAAGATTTCTGCAGCCCTTTTTGCCAATATTAGCTTGGAATAGAAGGAAGTCTTGCAACATCTGCCAGAGGGCTAATGTGGGTGGTTAAAAACTGCTTCTGCCATTTCCACCACAAAATAAGGCTTTCTTGTGTCTCTTCATATGACCTCATAACAACTTTGCAAAGGTAGAAACAATGATGCAAAATGCACAGTAAAGGAGAATGAGGCTCTTACTTTCTAACTCCAGGGAGCCTGATCTTTATCCTACTACACTAAGAACCAGAGTGTTTCTGAGCCTGAAGAGAACATGGCAAATATTTCTCCCACAATAATTAGGATTTTTTGGGGGTAGTATCAAAGAGTATATTGTCCTGACACTGTCAGGTATTAGCTTTTAATGGAAAATTTTCCATAATGTCTGAATTTTACTACTCCAGCCCATTATTACTTTTATTAGACTGAGGTTTCCATATACTTTTGCACTTAAGCAGTATGACTGTAGTTACTGATCTGAGCGCTTATAGGTTATGTATCCACATGTATTATATGACACTAGGAAACATTCCCGGGCACTGAAACTCAGTGATTTACACTGTTAAATTGTTAACATGTCCCCAGCACTGCTTTGGTTTGGACCAACTTGCATTGTCCCAAATACTCCTCTAGCACAGACTAACCAACACTCCCAAAACGCAGTCTTCGAGCAACCATCCTCTTTTGAAGGATAAGAGAAATTACTGTTATGAGCATTGGCCATTCTACACATGCTGGTCTTAGTGCCACAGAGCAGTCATCAGTATGTTTACTTGACTAATACAGAGATAACCATAGCATCTAGGAAAAAAGCAAGACTAGCTTTGCAACAGAACAGAATCTTTTAGCAACACAATGTCTCTGCACACATCTTTTAGCTTATAAATTAGCCATAAGGATAAGATAACATCTCTTTAAATTGTTTGTGAGCCCTCCAGTGGTGCAAACTGTGCTCTGCATTGCGGATGCCAGCCAAAACCCACCAGAGAAGCGGCATTTACAAAACTAAGCCTGGCATGTTTTTGTTTATTGAGCAATTATGGTTATGCAAGATCAGTTTGTGCTGTGTGGTTCCTCCATACAGCTATTGCTGCAAAAGGAGTAAGAGAAAAAACAGATCTTGCAGGGTTGTATCAACCATCTTGGCAATGGATCATGAAGTTTCAGGCCCTGGATTAGCAACCACATTATACACAGAAAGTCTGAATCAAGTTACCATAAGCAGACAGAACACAGCAAATCCTTCCAGGCCTGCTTGACTTCTTGAACATACTCATCCATCTACAAACCCTATTTACCACCAAATTTCTGATCCTTTCTTCCTCCTTTCTGTACCCACCTCACCTGAAGCACTGTGCTAAGGGCTCATTTCAGAGCGAGAGGCTAGGGAAGTGAATCATGTATTGCTGCTGCTACTGCCAGCAAAAAAAGAGGTGTAAAACAGAGACCATGAGATGGAAGAGGAAATTGCAGAGTTGTCCATAATGGAAGCTGATGAGGAAAAGACTGGGAAAAAGAGAGCGCAAAGCAACTGGCAACAATCTTTGTGGTCCGGAAGCAGGATGGACTGATCTTTCCTAGAGTGTATCCTTGAAACTCCCTCTTCCCATAATAGCTTAGATAAAGGACTCTAACTGCTCCAGCTGATGGCAGCCAAGCAAGGGAAGATTTCACAAAATGACTGGTACCATGACTCTTTCCTTACCCCTAGAAGGCCTCTACAGACACATGCATAAACACGCTCCATTCAGAGATTGTTGTGCTAACTTCTTTGAACAGCCCATACATTTAAAAGACAAAATATTGCCCTTTCAGCATTGAGCAGGTTAGTGTAAGTCTGCCAAATGTTGTTGATACCCTCCTAGTTATGCTTTTAAGAAAATCTATTTGTTAAAAAACTAGGAAGCAAATGAAAATACATTCTCCCACTGCCTTACAAGCAGCCATGCAGACTGGATTTGTTTAAGGCTAAAGGGGAGAGATTAATTAGGAAGACCCATGTTGAAATATTTGTGACACACCACTGGATTGTTCTGATTGTGCCAAAAACTTTGTATGATCAGCATGCCTCACGTCTTGGCAAGGAGCATCAGTGCAAAGCATCTGGACAACATGCTTCACCCTCAGAACCGCCACCATGTCCAGAGAAGAAACCCTCACTGACATATCTCCAAGAGCAGGACAGTAAGCGCAGGAGAGCACCTTCTTCCCCCCAGTTCAGGCAGTTAGCCTATTGTTCAGCAAACAGATCTGTGTTTTCCCACTGCATCGCATGTTGTTCTGCTTGAACAGGCCATGAGATTGAGTGCATCCAGCTGACTCATGAGGATGTCACGATACAGACAGCTAAGTACCACCATATGCACTCCCTGCACTTTCTCAGTGCCCTGCACAAAATGAAGCAGTGTTTGATTCATGTCTGTCTCACGCACTGAGGGAGGTCATTGATTTTAGGAGCAGGAGGGAGTTACAGCTCAGCAGAGGCAGGTGCCAAATTCTGCTGGTTTTAATCTCACCAAACACTAGGCTCAGCTGGCACCTCTGAAGTGATCTGTTTAAAAGTGTTGACAGCAATTCTAGTAGCACTCAGGAGGGCCCCAAGAGAAGTTACAATGTGTTGAAAGAGAGGCAAGCTAAACTCTCAGTGCTATCTTTAGCCTGCCTTCCTATGAAAATTAGGCTTATGTGATCACACTGTCTGTCTGTCTATCTGTCTGCCATTGTCCTCTCCTTCCCTCCACCCTCAGTAATTTCTGAGCCTCTGRCCTGATTTCAACCAAAATCGACAGACATTTCAAGGCTAATAAGATCTTATGTGTTGCATGAAAATCAGCTGTTGGGCAGAGGAGAAAAAACAAAATGCATGCTGTTGCAGGGTGAGCTAAACAGCTATCTCTTCTGGTTTGGGTGCTACCTGGCCAATCAGCATGGACATATTGGCCAGAAAAACTGGCATGTTTAGAGACTGAGAACAGACAGAACAGATGCTTCCTTTTCTCCAGTTAGTAATGATGGGACACTGGACAGAGGCAGAGGTTCAGGGTTTGACATATAAGGTGCAGGAGAGATGGACCCATCCTGTTCTCCATGGTGACACCTTATCTGTCAGTTCCATGATGGATTGACTCCCCTGATTCCCCTGCAATCCACATTTATGTTGGACAGTCACAGTTTTTAATACCATCCACAGTCAGCACATGCCAGGATGACTCATCATTGTCAGCCAAACCAGAGATGTGTAAGAGCAAACCTAGGTTTGGTTTTGCAGAATCTTCTAACAGGGACATTACTTTCCATTTCTCTGAAGTCAAATGGCTTTGTCSCTCACAAGGGATGGGACCATTAAAAACTTGTGTCAATAAGGTGCTTACACAATGACAAATAATGCCATCTATCTATCTATATATAGATACATATATATACACACATATAGGAGAACAGAGTTATATACATATATGTAGTCATATAAGTATATATATGGATGAATAAATATGTGAATAAAGCCATTTTGCTAAACCACAACTTCATGAATTAATATTCTTTATACACTGTTCCTGGATGCACATACTATGACACAGACCTGGCTTTTCTGGTACCTACTACCGTCAGTGGAATACCAATATTTTCTAGCAGCAGAGAAATGGGGCACTCAGGGTCCAGCTGTTCCATTTCAGGTTCTGAAGAATGTGGCTCTAGTGTGTTATTTCCTCAAACCAAGCTTTTCTGAGCCACTCCAACGTCTCCCTGTACCCATCAGCCCTCCTGTCTACCATCTCCTTTCTCTTGAGTTTATCATCATTTGTTCTTAGCCAGCATCTTCTAGTCTCTCTCACCTGAGCTCACCTTCTTAGCCCTCTTACATGCAATTCTCCATCCCCAGGGTCTCTGTCCAGCCCCTGCAGTTCTTTGTCCCTGGGATGTCTGTACGAGGAGTACTAACTCCTTTTTTTGCAGCTAGTGATAAACCAAAGTTGGCCTGTACACACAGGAGAGAACATGTATATACTACGGTGATACCAATGAATATACCAGCTCTTTGTATCTTGTTATTGCAGGTTGTTCACAGACTGACATTTTAATCACCCTGATCACTCCAAGAACAATAATCAGTATTGGCTGTGAATTATACATAGCAGTTGATTTTATCTGGAAACACTGTGAACTGATGGCTCTTAGCAGCCTAAGAATAGTGCAACTTTGTAGGAAGTCACTGAAAATGTCCAACAAAATTAGAATGAAACTCTGGGTGTGGGAATCGAATCACTTGAAGAGTTGTCTTATGATTAGTATTATGTCTTATGTCACAAACTTCTTCCATTATACCACTCAGGTTTCTCAATGTCCGTTTAGAGAGGTTTCAAAGGAAATGTTACTAATACACTGCTGTTGTCACGATTTCTCTCTGTCTTCTCTCTGAAGAATAGTGTAGCACAGGCTTCCTGCATTACTTTAACCATAGAGACACAGGATCTGAGGTTTTCATAATTTTAAAAATATACTTGTGACTACCTCTGTAACAGACAAACAATCACTCAACCTACCAAAGTGAAAGGCCAAACCAGAAGTGTTTGTTGATGTTGAACATACTGGAAACGAGTGAAATTGGCATGATGTCTGTAAGCAAGGTGAAAATGGCTACCTTGGTTGCTAAAGGAAACCTTTTGACCATTCCTTGTTCATCGCTTACAATAATCTCATCCTCTGGTCACCTCCATTTCCCCTTTTAGTCTAACCCAAATGTGTAACTGAGTCTCTTCATCCATTTCCTACTGCTTTGTCTACTACTTTGCTGTTTCCATTGAGCTTTAAGACTCTTTTTTACCATGCTTGCTATGCTTGGATGTGGAAATGGGTAGACACTCTGTTTTGATAGCAGGACTCCATTGATGTGGAAGTGCCTCAGAGAGCTGTTTATAGCTGTTTGTGGCAGCCGAACTGCTCACAGTAGCAGTTCATCAGAATCAGACAGTTGTGATGACATGCTGCATTCAGTGAGCTCAGTGCTATTGACATTCTTACAATATCCCAGCCAATGAGGAAGAATTTTGTCTGAACTGTGTCCCTTTGAGTTTGCTCTGGGAGACCAAGAAAGACTGTTGGACTTCAAGGAGTGAAAAGCTATAGACTTCCATGGGGAAAAAAAAAAAATCCTGGAAACTATAGAGCAGCTGTGTGCACACAAATCATGCAACTCACAGTTTGGCCAGAAACCCATACTTAGAGAGCATTTTCTACTTACACTAGCAATCTAGCTGTGCTCAAAGAGCTATGGAATAGCAGCAGAACAGAAGAAACCTTAACAAAACAATTCTCAGAAGCAAAAAGAATTTGCACTGAATGAAGAGCTTGATAACTACAGGTAACCTGCACATTTTCAGCAAGGATGGCATGTGAATTGAAAGCCAGGCAGAAGGCTTTATCTGCAAGCCACTTTTTTCCTAACAGCATTGCCACCAAAAAAAATGTGAAAAAGCTGGGCAAAAAGAATATTTGACTACCCCCCTCTTCCCTATAAAGACCAGTATGGGTAAAGCAGGGTAGACCTTTCTGAGATGAACTAAACAGCATGAAGACAAGGAATACAAAGGAGAACCACCGAATTTCATTGCAAAACTTTCCATGTTACATACGCAGGGACCATCCCTTGATTCATTTTTGGATATATTTTAAAAAACAATTGCTTGCCAAAGACTTCAAACAAAACCTGCAGTTCTGCAGCAAAGACCCATTATTAGCATCTTCCTCCAGGGAGGAACTTGTTTGCTGTTGCCTGGAAGTTGGCCTGACATTTCAGCCACTCCTCTTCTGCAGTCTCCAAAGTGCATGGCATACGAGGAGAATGAGGTCTGGTCATTAGACAGCTCCTTCTGCACCGTGTGAGCAGTTAGGACTTCATTCGTAGCATGGCTAGATGCCTTCTGGAAAATAACTGGTTCTCATTGCCTTTTGTTCATCATTCCTCCTTTGGCATAACATCTGTCGTCCTGTGCCTCAAATGATTTTCCTTTCCTTCTTCAGATCCCTCCTTACATCTCATTTTTCATGTGCTTTCCTATGACAGTCTCCCCTAGGAAGTGCTTTGCTCCCATTTTTGCCTTCATCTTCAACCATGTAGAGGTGGCCAGCTAAACAGAGCAAATGCCTCACAGAGAACCACCCCATTCCCATGCACTGGAACAGTGCAATGGACACCTGTAGTAAAGTCTAAAAAATACAATAGCAAGAGAAAATGCAGTCTCAGGCCTGATTCTTGGCTGCATTCAAAGCCCTGTTTATGCTGTGGGGTGTGAAAGGAACCTAACATGAGAGTAATTACAATCCATTTTCACCTGCAGAAAACTGAAGGCAGCCATCAAGAAAAGGGAGACCTAGATCCCCCTTGTCCTTCACCTAGAATTATAAGAAGCACTTCAGGATGCTAGGAAATTACAGGTCTAGAATAAGATAGGCTTTCAGCTCTATAATCACATTAGTCATTACTGCCATGAATCAAACTAGACTGAAACCAGATGCTGTGATAGTGGCAAACCATGGTGCATCTCAGACAGAGCTCCTGCATGGCACAGGTTACCCAAACACAACAACTCATTCTGATGCTGAATCCAGTAAAGTGGAGTTGATCAAGGGCATCCTTTAGGAAAACATCTTGATTTAAAGATTTCAGCTGATGGAGAATCCCCCAAAGCTCTTGGCAAGCTAATTTCACTGTCTCTCTCTCCCATATTAGACAATAGCACAGGATAGGGTCTGTCATCCTTCAGCAGTACCTGCATGTCCCCATGACCCATAAAGGTAGTTCTGATGTTTGACTCAGACTAGACACCTAACATTTAGACAGTTAATGAAGATGGGATGAATCCCACCATGCAGTCTCTGACTGAGATCACTCTTAGAAACTTTCCATCTACAATCCAGATTAATTTGTCCCTTTAAATTTTTTATTGTAAAAGAAGATCTGGTCATCTAGTAATCTCGGAGTACATCTGTGAATAAACTCTCTAATAAGAGCAAATTGTTTTATTCTCATAGGAAAAACAACGGGAAATTGTGCAATGGCACAAAATGAAGACAAGATGGCCTGGAACTCTTCGCCTGTGTTCCTAAGTTGCCCCAAGATACTACAAACCAGCTCTAAGTAACCACGTATGCTGAATCCCACCAACACACTCTTCTGTCACGTCACTTACCTTTATATGACTGCATGCAGAAATACATACATCTCTACATCTCAGTAGATAAATACCAAACTCTGTCTTTGCATGTGCAGAAGTTATCTGCATGCATGCAGATCTTAAAATGCAAACAATATAACAATACTGGCTTTTTCATTGTTACCTCAATAGCATCTTGAAGTATCTTTTCAGCTGGTGCTTTCACACAAAAGGGTTATTTTCTCCCAGTAATCATACCTTATTTTTGCCCTCAATTACTGCTGTTCGCTCGGTGATGCTCTGGATTCTGTTTCCTATGCTGCTGCCAGCTTTCAAGATGAAAGATCCTTCAGTATAAGAGCAAAAGCCATTCCTGAAGACAACAAAAATTAGGTGAGTCTTTATGGATTTGGTGATAAACTGAAATATTCAATACATAAGCCAAAACAATTCTTCTGGAGCCAATGATATCATCCAGGAGAACTGCAGGTGCTGCGATCACCAGGCAATTATATTTACATTTCATAAAATCTTGAGGTTTGGAGCCTGAAAATCATATCCACTTCCACAGTCCCCCCCCGCAAATATTTCTCTGGAGTCAGTGTTAACATTTAAGCCACCATAGGTTAAATTTACAGTCAGCTTAAAATTTATAATCTGAACCTAATTATAGGACTATGTGAGACCAATGTCCCATTTCCAATGCTCCTAAGTTTTCAGCTATTATGATAATTCAGGCTTGGCTTTAAATATGAGATCCCATTATTTTCAGCCTTAAAATTCAAGATAACTTATATTTGTTTCAAGTTCTATTCCATAATGTATTGGATGCAATTTCATTATTCTTTTTGTTCTTTCTGTTACCATGAAAAATGATGCAAGTTCTCATTTCTGATTGTTTTCTTTAGTTCAGATTACAAAATAGCAAATTATCAATACTGTGATTCAATGACTGCAAGATGCATAATAAAAAATATGCAGAATCTTTCAAATTATCAAAACAAAATTAAACAAAACTATCCCTAACTGCCAAAGGGATTCAAATGTTCACTTTATCTGAAAAAAACAAAGACATGCTAATGAATGGAAATCTCAGGAAAAAAAACCTTTTTGCCTTACACAACAAATTGGCTTATAATCAGAACATTCAGGTGTGGTCATGGTAGAGCTAATTTGTTTCCCAAAGCCTAATTTGGTACACATGGAAATAAGCAYGTTGGAATGCTTCTTAAATTCTGTCCATCCCTATTGTTCTTTCAGGACATCTAGTTTTGTTTTTTTATCCAAAATCTAGTTATTGCTTTTTCAATTCCAGCTTGAATAGTAGAACTTAACCCTTCATCAGGGTCAAGTTCTTTCAAATACAGTATGTTCCTTTGATCTACCATGGATTTTAAAGATAACAACTGTAGTATCCATAATCAAGTTGTTCTGACATATATATATATATATATATATCAGTTGTTTGGAGAAATGACCTTTAAAGCCTGATGACTGGATAACATGCAATCATGACCAAAGAATGAGGTTCATTTCCCTTCAGCTAACTGCGCAGTTTGCTTAAACTCTGCATTGCTTATAGTATCTGTGGTACACTAGCTTTATGTGATTGCTTTTAGTTGTGCAGCATTGCATCAAACTGACCAGTGTGTTAGCTGATATTACAGCTTAAAGAAATGATGGTATGTAAACTAACTTGGGCTGTAATCACTAGCATAGATATATAATCATCTGCCCAAATTTCCTAATGTGTATTGAGAGACTCAGTGAGCTAAAAAAGCCCCAAACCAGAAGCAAGCCGTGGTCATTCATGCACAGAGAGAGGACAGGGAGCAACAGCATGGCAAGAAAGCCCTAACTACACAACCATTTATTTCACAGATTCCAGACACTGATTTAAAAGCCAGCTTCTAAGAAAGGGCTGTTGTGGTCAGAGTGGTGAAAGACAGCTGTATGAAGATAGCTGATCCATTCAGATGGAAAAAAAAAGATTAAAAATTATTTAGAGAGGTAGATCCCATTTATTTTGCACATTTAATGCTTTAAAAAGTCTTGCTTTGTAACAAGACCAGAGCTCAGAAGAAATGTCAACATAAGTAAACCAATAACTTTTCCATGCCATAGCAGATTTCAGAACTCAGTTTATGATGCCGGTATCAGATGCACACAAATAGGCAGTACCAAAGACACATCTCTGTGTAACTGGGTATTGGAGCAATCTCTGTACAGAAAGATGGAGACTCTAGAATCTCATTTCATCTGTACTAAGAAGTCATTTTTTTATTTTCATCCTTTCAGACAGATGAAAATATTATTTTTCCTTACAGAATGAATTTATGCTTCTTTGTTACAATGTTGGAAATTTGTCCTCTTTGCTATAAATGTCCTTACTAAGAAACACATACTAGTAAAGGACCAGGAGAAGGTATAACGCATATTCAGAAACCACTTATGCATCTCTGATAGGCATCTCCAATCTCATTTCTTTCAGCTCTGTGACCTGTAGGTTTAGTTATTATTATATTCTTCCTTGTAGGTCCTTGAAAAGGAGTATATAAATTTAGGTTGCAACGTCTTAGGGGTGAGGACAGTGTTACATGTTTGCTAATGCCTAGTACAATGGGGTGCTGATTACCTCTTAATACCATAATACAAACCATCATCATAATTACAATAACATCACAATAACAACAAAAACACATGTAAAATACTAGATGAAATATTAGCCCTGGAGGCACATATGTGAACTCTACTAACTTCACATACCATGTTATCTTCAAACTGCCAATTACAGTGCTAATGCCATTATAGTAGAAAATCAAATACACCTAATAGCTGTTGTCCCTGGTTTTAATAAAAAAAAATAGGAATCAAGGTCAAGCTGAAAATACATTATCAAACAGCTTCTATAACTGGTGGTACACAGTGGGAGATGTGACTACCATCATACTGTGCCCCCTCAGCTCCACAGTCTGCTTGATCAGCAAACACTTATGGATCAGCTGAAGCACGGCTGCCAGGGTAAGCCTAGAACAAGACTCTGACTCATCCCTTTGGACACATAACAAGATGTTTTCTCTCCTCACCTTCAACTCAGATACACAAACATAGCTTAAGGACAGAATAAGAGCCATCTTCAGTCTCCCGAGCTGGTTAGTTAGAGGAGTACCTAGTCATTCTGCCTCTTGCAGCTTTCAGCAGTGCCACATGAAGCCATTGCTTAAGCCAGATGCATTGGTTAGAGATGGGCAAGGGACAAATGGGAGTAATAAAAAATCATGTCTCCTAATCTGACTTCAGCTCTTAACAACAGGCATTTTGTAACAGAAAAAGAAAAGATTCTGCTGAACTTAGATGCAGTCAACAAACCAAATGTTTGTGTTAAGCACAGATGCTTGGAAAGAAGTAGAAAAGAAGTATAAAAATTTGCTCTGGCTGGGACTAAAATACACAACCATCTTCCAGTTAGTTCAGTTGAAGTTTCATTGTATATGTCCTCAGATAACATCAGCTACACATTTTTATGGCTTCTAAAGAATTTACAAGTTCCTTCAAATTATTCACTCAATAAAATACCAAGGGTATACTATGYGTAACAAGCACTGCCTGTGTTTGTGCTTGAAGGGAAATCCCACTGAATTTTGAGTATCTGAATCTTACTCCAGAYACCTCTGGAGTTCATGAATTCCTGAAATATTTTGTTGTTGGGATGAGTCTCATTGCTTTGCATATTCAGGAACATGTACAGCAGGGTTACTGCTAGGTTAGAGAAAAAGCACACAGTGTGTACAGAGGTTGATAAACAAGCCAAGATTCTGCCAGTACATTGCTAAGCAGTCCTTACACCTGTTTTCCTGCAGATCCTTTCATACTCCTACTTTGTGGTTCCAGCTCTGCACATGCAGAGATCCTATATAATAAATACTCTGTGTGTGTGTGTGTGTGTGTGTGTATACATATGTATATTTATACATATTATGCAATCTCAGATCAGTGTAATTGATGTCACTGACTAATTCTAGTGCTAGAAGAATCAGAGTGATCATGATTTAAGGATCCTTCCCTTTCTGGTGGTAAGAATCAGAATTGTGCTACCCTCAGCACTGTACAAACACATATATAAGCTCTTCCTTCTCCAAAGAGCTAACAGCGTGAAAAGGTGAAATAAAGAAAGTCTCTTCACCATTATTTTACAGACAGGGAGAGATGCACAGAGATATTATTAGCAAAATCTTGGCCCAATTAATGTCAAGGAAGAAAATCTCATTGGTATCCATCAGTTCAGGATCTTTCCTGAAATAATTTGCCAGCTGTCTGCCATGAGAAGGGTATGGCAGATCTGGGAACCTGAGTCTCCAGGCAACCTCTTCACCTCTACCCTTCCCTGTAGAGAGTTCCCCTTAAACTTGGGTTTCTCATCCTCTAAGTAGATTTTTCCATGTGCCTGTGTGTGTGCTTGCACATGCATTTGTCTGTGTGCATGCGTGCACACACACATGCACAGAGGCAAGCACACATACAGAGGCATGCTTGAGTCTTTTGTGTCAAGAGCTTGAGAAATAGGCTATTCATTTGGAAAAACAGAAGCCATCAATTCTCCTGTGGATTTCAAAAGAAGCCTTGGAAAGGGGGGAAGGAGGGGTCAGAGCTGCTAAGCTGACACTCCAGAGCTGCAGGAAGCTCGGAGCACATGCTGCGAGGCTGCATGCAGGGCAGGAGAAACTCCTTGCTCTCTAAAGGGCTGACTCGAGACCATCAGCAGACCTACTCACCGCTTTTCGCTTTAAGAATTTACACTTCTTTGAAAGGGCCGGACTTTTATGTAACCAGAAGTCCAGCTTTAAAAACAGACTCTGCTTTGTGGTGCTGGCACAYGCACCAGCCCTTGAGAAGTCATTTGGGGGAGGGGAGCCAGCCTGATTCTTAAGAATACATCAAGCTCTTGAGGAAGCAGAGTGTGCCATGTTTGAAGATGCAAAGATAATCACAGTGCTGGGAACCGTCTTGTGTAGCGGAGGAAGCCAAACAACAAGAGGAAAGCAGCATATGCTCCTGATTTCGCACAGGAAGCTAACAGCACCTCCTGCCAAAGTGAGATAAGAAAAATCCCATGGCCTATTCTGGACAAGGCCATGGTTATCAACCCTAGCTTCACGCTGTCCTCACTCCACTCCGCAGCCCGCTCCCTTTCCTAACGAGTTTCAGAGCTCTCACCTCTATTAGCATACAGCATGCCAAGCACAATAGTGTGGTATATTTATAACTATTGATGGGCAAAAGTTTCCAGGGTAAGAGTGTACTTCATGTCATCTTGATATATTTAACTGGAGTCAAACTTCAAACCAGCTTCAAGCTAAAGTCCTGCCTTTGAAACTACCGATCTTAAGATAAAAATGGTTCTGTTATCACCCCAGTGGTTTATACTGGAGTGTAGAGGTTGAGGTAAAGGATTTGTCTAGTTATTCGTGGTTTCTGTATGTCCTAGATGAAAGCTCCAGACCCAGCTTGTTTCCAGACACATCTTTCCCCATCCTGGAGACAGTTCTACAAGTTGTAGTTCAGGTAATGCAGTGATCAATATCAGTGTAAAAGACTAGATCCCTGTATCACTTGGAAAAACATTCACCATCTTCTGTCTTCTCATCTCTTCAGTTCCTCTCTCCCAGTCCTTTAACGTGATGTCAGAGGCCTCTACAGTCTTTCCTTCATGAAAAATCTCATTCAGTTCTCAAGTATGCCTCTTGGCAAAGCCACTGGCAGTCTTGGTCACACTCTAGTTAATTGAGATAAAATTTGGAGATGGTACTGGCACTAGGAGCAAGCAAAAGCCATCTTGCCACTGAGGGTGATCATTTGTGAGACTGATTGATAAACAGGCATAACTTCTTTCTCAGTATATACCATGTTTTAAGACAGCAAGCAATTTCTAGCAACATTGGGGCAACAGTATTATGAATTGAAGTTGGGCTGACTCACATCTCTCAAGATAATGACAAGGTAATGACGACACTAATTTTAAGACAGGAACTCTGGAAAAACCTGGAATTGTAAAGAATATATAGGAACCATTTTCCACTTGGAGGTTATCAAAAAATCTGAATGACACAGGTCTTGACTTCTCTGCATGTTGGTGTTCCCTGCTATGTGATTGGTAGCACAGGGCTGGAGTAGCCACGTGTCCTAAGAAATACTAAATCACTTTGAGGCCAGAAACAGAGAGGCAAAATAGTAACAAGGAGTATGCACAGGTTGTGAAACGTGCTTTACGGGGGAGGGGGAGAACTTGTATGGGAATTCAGCCAGCATGCTTCACTACCTTTGGCTGTAACATTATAGTGTGCTTGTCTATTAAAGAGCTATTGTCCAAGCATTCCTGCTGTAGGTCAAAAATAAGCAGTTAGAGGTTGAAATCCTGGTCCCACTGCATTCAGTGGCAAAACTTCAGTTAGCTCCAGCTGAACTGGGAGTTCATCCCAGGTATCTTCCCCAATGTGCACATACATATGAATTATGCAGATTGATGGGCTTGGAGGAATTTTTCTATAAATGGTAGGAGCTGGATAGCTTTTGTATCATATGTCATGGTTTGTTTATTTATGATAAGTTTGGAGGTTAACAATGAGGGCCAGACAAAAAGTCCTGGTGAGTGGCTCAAGTCTCTTCACCTCTCTGCTGTCACTGTCACTGGTCCCTACTGGTGCCCATGGCAGTGTCAACACTTGCCCACCAAGAACAGATGGGACATCACCAATCCATGTCATCTTGGACATCTCATGACTCCCAGAAAGCCGGACCTCTCTGCCCCTACTCCCCACTCTCAGTCCCCAGAGCAGGGGCAGACTTGTGGCCAAGAATATTATTAGCCATGCTGAGAAATTATTCACTGATGAGCTGCAGGGTAGCTGGAAGATTTCTTGGTGATGTCTGTGCATTAGGCTGGGTTGGACCCCTAGTGCACTGCACAGATGCAGTGAGATGCAGTGATGCAAAGTGAGGATCGAGTTGTTTTCTGTTTTGTAGGACGTTCTATGTCTCTGTTGAGAGGGATATTCAGAGGGAAAGTACATTCTCCAGGGAAAATCCCAGTTGTCCTGGATGGTCTTCCTTCTGATGAGTATCTTTGGTACTACATCTTAAGAGTGGTAGGATATATGACATTCATGGCTTTGTTGCATATGGCCATGGCTCTACAGAAAAAGGAAGAGTTTGCCAGCTGCATTTCCTGCCATTAACTGTGTGCAGCCAAATAACTGCATGATACTTCCCTTTCACAGTCATCCTTTCCAAACATGGTGGCTTGTCCTGAACTACACCAGTATGCTACCACAGAAGGCTGATTGACCTGAATTATCTCAGAAAAAGCAGAAAGATCAAGAGCATTCTTACCTATCACACCTTTCACACCTTCATCAGCCCATGCTAGCATTTTCACAGAAAAACCCACTCCTCAATCTGTACACCTGGGCACAATACCAGCTATCCACAACAGAATATGAAGATGACATGGGCATCAGTCTGCTGAAAAAAAGCATTGTGCTTCCAATCACTTYGCCAGTTCTTGAGGCCACTGGACCATTAGAGAACATGGTAACATTTGAAAGTAATTTTTCATTTTTTTGCACATCTTGAGGTGACTTAATTTTTTCTCACCTTGAGTTTGTTATCAGATAATTATATTTTGCTTCTTGACCTTCTGTTTCCTGCTACACACTGTACAGCAGTCTTCATAGATGCAGCACCTGATCATATTTCAGCCAACGCTTCCTTCCTTCCTTCTTGTCTGCCTCCTTTCCCTCCTTTGCTAGATTGCAACCACTCTAATCTCTTGTATAGTCAGTGTGACTCAGCCTTCACTTTCTCTCTCAGAGAATACCAACTGTGTCTTTCTCCACAGTAAAGCTGAATATTGGCTGGAACTACAGAATTATGGCTCAAAGCATGAAGTTACCATAAGCACCTGGAACTTCTTGCTGGGAAAAAAGTGTTTGGTTTTAATAGTCTGTGTAGTACAGAAAGAAAGAAGATGTGTTCTGATTTGATAGATCAGTCAGAAGCTTAAAGAGAAAGACCAGGAAATCTCTACATACAATGGCCACTCTTACCATCTATTTTTCCTGTTTGCAAATACTATCCCTATATATAAAGTCCAAGATATCATTCAGACCCTACAGGCGCAAGCTATTTTCCCTACACAGATCAGTCCAAACAGCTCACTCCACTTCGAGGCATAACCTCATATCTACAGTCTTCCACGAGTCAGGTCTCCACAAAGCCTTCATTCTCATAATGCTGAAATTCCCTGCCTTTTCTTTGCTGTCCTGACTGGATCCTTTGGGGTCTGTAAAGGAGCAGTTTCTCCCCATTTTGCTGAGAAGTTGGAAGCACAACTAACATCCATTTCATTTTCCAGTGATCAGCAGAGGAGATGGAAGAGCTATTGCTGCACTGAGGTTGTGTTTTTTTAAGATGGTCCATCTTCAGCAACACTGTAACAGGGGTCTGAGAGCACTTCTGGGTTGACTGGGGCCATGGACTGAAAGTGCAGGCAGAAAACAAGGAAGGGATGAGAAAGAATGGAGGGAAACATTTTTAAGGAGAGAGGGGAGTCAACTAGAGGGAAAACAGGAAGTAAAGGGAAAATAGTGACAGACATAGACATAAGACCAGGGATCCATCTACCCAGTATCCTGTCTCAACAATGGCCATAAGCAGATGGTTAGTGATGAGTAAGAGCAGCACTAACTTCAGATACTTCCTCCTAACACTGCCCCAGTCACCAATTATTATCAGCTCAAGACCTTCCTGCAACAGAGGCCGTTTTTACATGTAAAGTAACTCCCAGTGGATTTCTCCTGAACTTGTCTGATCTCCCTTTGAAGCTGTGAAGACTTTTTGAATCCACAAAATCATTTGGCAAGGAGTCTCACAGACCTGCTACCCACTGTATGGAGAGCCATCTCCTTATTTCATTCTAAATCAGGCTCCTCCTAGCTTCATTTAATGGCTCCTACCCTTCTTGAACCGGAAGAGGCTTATACAACTAATATTCAGACACCTATGCCCCTCATGAGTCTGTAGATCCCTATTGCATATCCCCTAAGCACCTCTTTTTCAGGCTGCAGAGTCCTGACCTCCCTCCTTCTCATTCCTTGCACATTCCTCTCATTCCCAGAAATTCCTTTGATCCTTCCTGTTGACTTTTCTCAGAGTCTGTTTTGGCCAAGGAAGGCAAAGGATCAAACTGTGTGTGTGCTGCATCCCTGTTCTGCCGCATCCTTTGAGATGAAAGGATCAGAAATGCTCACAGTATAAAAGATGTGGATAATTTATATAGAGTATATAGATATATAGATTTATATAGAGTTATCACGATGTTCTCAGTTTTGCTCTTTATTTCTTTCCTGATAATTCCTAACACTTGATTTGCTTTTTGAGCTGCTCCTGATGGTGACTGCTTTCACAGAACTGTGTGTGGCAACTCTCAGATCTCCCTCTGTAGTAGTAATGGTCAGCCACCTGCCTATCATTTTACATGTGAAATTCAGATTGCTTTTTCCTATGTAGATCATGTACATTTATTTTCAGTGAATTTCATCTGTCGCTTTATCACCCAGATATTCAGATTCGTACAATTCTGCATTTCTTTGCAATGAGCCCTCAACCCAACAAATTTGATTAACTTAGTATCATCAGTAAACTCTGTCACCTCCTTACCATGTTTTCCAGGTTATTTCTGAACATGTTGACAAGGACAGATCCCAGCACCAACTACTGAAGAATTTTACTGGTGGCCTCCCTATACTGCAAGAACTGTCTGTTCCCTCCTAACCTGTTTCCTATTTTTTAACTGACTTTTTTTTTCTGAGCAAGATCTTACCTCATATCTGTTCAAAGCCTTCTGCAAAGGACTCTTTAAAGGCATAGACGTAAAAGGAAAAAGGATGCTAACTAAAGTTTGTATATTTTTATAAAAGGAGTACTCAGTCCAGTAATAGTCCTCCATTCATAATCACTCCTAAGCACACACGCAGTTTGATCCTTCGTCTTCCTCGGCCAAAAACACGGCTGTCAGTGCCCTGCCCAGCTAGTGCAGGGGCAGGTTTCTGGCTGCACGCCAAGACGTCCCACTGGCTCTGTTGTTCCCTTCCAGTATGCAGGGACTCGCTCACAACACCATTCAGTGCCGATGTACTGTCCCTACATACTGCACATCATGCACTCAATTTTGTGTGTGTTGGACTAAAGTGAGTAAAAGCCCAAGCGATCACATCCAACGGTCTGGATGTCCCTGTATGTTCTTCCTTAAGAATGGGTGCCAGACTGTCCCTAATAAAGCCAAGAGACCAGCCTGCAAAGAGAACTAAAGAAAAAGAAACTAGGGAGAAAAAAATGATTATGAGGGAAAACAAATGAAAAAAAGATAGGAAAGTGAAGGTTAAAAATGTGATATTAAGTAGAGCAACCCTGCCTTCTGGATGTTACTGTATTCCTTATGTTTTAGATTTGACCAATGACTAATTTGAAAAATTACTTGGAAAACATAATGCATTTTCTGCTAAAACATTTTCTACTAGATTTGGAAAATTTTGATTTACAGTGATCTGAAAACTAGCAATACTGAAATCTGAATACTTCAATTTTTGCTTCATCTAAGAGCCATAACAAAACCTTTGAAAACATTTACAACAAGCACAGTAGATTCATTGGTGCATTCACTACATTACCCTGAGGACAGACTGTGGCAAACTGTACTAGGTGTATAGTGTGATATACACATGGCTAAACAAGCTTTACAAATATGTCAGGCCTGATCCATATGTAAGTAAAATATTAAAAATGGTCTTTTGCAACATGCTGACTGAGGACAAGGGTATCATCCTCCTACTTCTTGAGTTTTAGCTGTTTTCAGGTGATAGAAGGTGTTCACGAACAAGCATTGACTTTTGGCTCATAGTGGAGGGCTACAGTGTAGGATGAAAAGTTTCAGCAAATCGTTTGTTCAGTCTGAGGTAGCTCAGAAGCTATTTCAGTCTTCCCTCTTTCTTTTGGCTTCAAATTCTTTGCAGTCCACACTGCCACAAAGTACAATCATGTGTGTGTTCCTCCGCACTTTTAGAAAGACATGTGAAAAGTACAGGGCCTGATTCTTAGTTACACTAATCTATCTCCACAATCTCAACACAATAAGGGAATAACTAGATATTTTATATATATATATATACCCATGTTAAGTACCTTTACATTACCAGATCACTGTAAAAGGATTTTCTTATAATAGAGAATGGAAGGCACAAAGGCCACCAGCCAATGTCTTCAGCCAATGTGAATTTAGAGCTGAGCATCTGGCCACATGTCAAATTAAACAAAGGCATTTCTGAACTACCTGTTTATTAATGGCATCTGACCTACTTTTACCAGCTCTAAGGACTAAGACTTCCCCTTCCCAAAAATAGAAGGTGGCATGGGGAACAAAACAGTCACTGTAGACAAACTAATGGGTATCAATGTTTGCAGACATCCACAATTAAATTTGGGTGGTTCAGTACATTTCTAATTAAGTACAATTAACATTTGTTCTTTACTTGTTAATTTTACATACCTCACTGATGTTCCAAACCTAGTTTCCCCTGATAATCTATCCAAGCATATCCTAATGATTCTGCCTTTCAATCCTTTATTAATACACTGACATAAACAATGCAGAAATGCAATTAGACTACTATGCACACATGGCCTGTTTCCTCTTTCACTGAAGCTGGTGGGAGTCTGGCTATGAACTTTCATGATGGTAGCTTCAGATTTTTTATATCTCTGCAGAGGTTTCAAGGCAAACATCTAATTTTTACCTCGCTGTGATCCATGACACACTCTTCCTCCCTCTGCAGTGCTGGAGAGCTATTTCTGTAGAAAGTAATTTACATGACCCCACCTTTACATTGTAGACTAGYCCTGAAAGGAGGTAATATTCTTTTCTTATCATTCTGTGTCAAATCAGTAGCAATTTCACTAAAGACAATGGATCCACACCAGAGCGTAACAAACTCTGTGGTTTCTTGAGATGAGGTCTCTGGCAGCAATACCCTGGTCCCTGCTGCCCATTTTTGTCTTCAGGTTCCAGCATCAACCCCTTCATTCCCAATTCGGTCTATCTCACAGCTACCCATGGTCTTGCTGGCACAATGAAGAGAGTGGGAACAAGTGAGAGGAAGTTGGAAGTGGGGGCAGAAATAATTTCAGGTGGCTTTATCACTGAGAAGAATTCATATCCTGACACTATAGCTTGGGGAGGAGAAACAAGTACCAGGTTTTCCAATGACTGTTTTTGTAGATATCTCTGCAATACTGGTGTGTTTCTCTTTTTCTGTCTCAAAACCATACACACACACACACACACACACACACACACAAAATAAGGGCCCAAACTCTCCAGACTGACATGATGGCAAGGTTGTAAGTTATTAATTCAATACTCAGTTTGAGGCTAAATGTAACTGATAGTTCAAGGAGAGAGAGAAGCAGTAGAGTTGGGAGAGTTGAAACACTCAGGATAAAATGTCAGTGTTGCATCTGTTGGCAGTTTCTGAAGGGCTGATCAGTCAAACCTTGGTCACAGCATGGTGGAGATATTTCTTGAACTGCTGATGTGGAAATGGCCAGAAAGAGAAACTGCCCCCAAATGACACAGGTTGAGGAAGCCAGTGGTTACACTGAACAATATCAGTATCTCATGTCCTTTTCTTGGCAATCTCTGCCAGACTACTTCAAGATAAACATAAATCTGCTGAAGAGATTTGAGTCAAGAAACATTAATGTCAAGCAGGTTCCAGGCATGGAGACACTTAAGGCTCATGGGTTTTAGGCAGGAGACCAGCCTTGCTGCCCTCAGAGTCCCACGGCAAATCCTGTTGCAGCTGCCCCTCTGTGTGCCTGATCTGACACGCTCCAAATTTCAGCAAAAATGAAATCAGAAAGAACAACTCCAGTGTGGTAGCAATGAGGCTGGGGAGGCTGATCGATATTCTTGGACAAAACTCTCCTCTGCTGTATCCACTGAACAACTATGGGCTGCCCAGCCAACGAATAACTACTGAAATACCCGGTCAGCCACGGCTAGTCCCAGCTTGGAACATGGTACGTATCTGCTGCTTTTTCTGGGGTAAGCCGACACTGGATAAGAAGTTCTTCAGAGAAAAATGATAGTCTTTTAAGAAAGACTAATCTTTAAGTTCCTTTTAATTGTATTTTATTTTTATTCTCATTTATTCTTCCACTGACTTTTGCCTGCCATCTCTGAATTTTCTGGCTCTGAATAAGCTTAAAACAAAACAAAACAGAACAGAACATTGCTTTTTGCCCCAGTTTTACTTAATTTTTGTATGTTTCTTTGCTGGGGTGAACATCACAAGTTAATCTTTCTATTAATCTGTCTAGCTACCTAGCTAGTATCTAACAAAAGGTTATTTAGCAGCAACAGAGTTTGTCTGAGCAGAGCAATTTTAATAGAAAATAAAGACCAAATAATTTTAATTATTTAATTGTTGGTCTCTGCATTCCAAAAGACAAGTTTGTTGAATAATTTTACAGCATTTTTAAAAATTTGCTATGAAGAAACCAAGGAAACTATTTGGCCGGCCTCCTGTTATTGGCTTAAGTGATGTGCAGAAGAGTTATGTAAATTGATGATATTAATCTCAAAGTATTAAAATATGTCTACAATTTCTTTAAAGCAATAGAATCCACTGAGATATTTTTAGATTTCTGAAACAGAAATACTGTCTGGAACAGAAATTGGAAGAGACAGTCAGAGTACTCAATGGTTTCCATTAAGGAACCCATAGTCTATATTCCTTCAAAAATGAAAACATCTGATTTTTGCTCTGTGAGTCATTCCCTTGCTTTCAGTGATAGTCCTCAAGTGATATAAAGTTAAGCGCATGTATAAATCTTTGAGTGAACAGAAGCATGCACTGCAAGGTCTTTGCAGCAAGAGGATCTTTTTATTCTGAATGTGCGCAGTGTCCACTGGTACCTTGATACTTGATCAGGATCATTACTGTAATACAGTGAATGATGGTAACCTGTGTGGGTTTATCGACTTAAGGTGAAAATGTTTACATCTGTGCACAGAAATAGGCACTGCACAATGCTGAGCACAAATAGAGCAACATTTTAGCCTTGGAAACCTAATGTTGGGCAGGTAAATCCCAAGAAAGGTCTCTAATGAGAAAATAAGATCCATGTTTGGTCTGCTGCACAAGGTGCTTGCACCATTAATCTGTTGCTTAAGCAAACATCCCCTTGTATCACTACTCAGTCCTTTTGTGTGGAAGAAAGTACAGGGAAATAGCTGGGATTAACAGGTTCTCCAGTGAGAATACCTAAACTGGCACGGATGTCAGCATGAGCAAGCTGTGCCAGCTGCCAGGCTAATCCACTTTGCTAGCTTCCTGGAGCAGGAGACAAGAAGTAATTATTCAGGTATATCTGTCCTTATGTGATAGTTAATTGTTACCCTCTTTTTCAGAGGGAGTAATTCAACTCATCCTATGCAAAGCATTACAAACTGTGTTCTCCAGACTCTACTTCTTCAATGAGCATTTAAAGGAGAAGGAAGGGGAGGGGGTTAAAAAGAATTGTAACAGAACAATTATGAAGGAAATTTGGAAGCGTATCTGGAAACAAGCTTGAAATAGAGCCAATAGCTTGTGTTTAAATTGTTACATTTCTCTTTTGATCACCTGTTAAAACACACTTCTAATTACCATTTAATTGAGTCTACAGTGTAGCAGATTATTAAACACCTGCTTGAGTGTATTAATCTTTATTTCTGGTTACATGATCTTTTGTGTTGTAGTGCAGATCTGTGCTTGTTAACAGAGGGAAATATATGACAATGGAAGAGCACAGCTCCAAGTCCCAAAGAAAAAAAAACAATTGGTTTATCAGCACCACACTGTTATTTCAATCCAGAGTTTGCATAAATGTATAAATACTCAAAAAAACCTAAAAGATCCAAATTTTTCTTATATGCCTTTCACAGGGCTTCTCTACTTAGAAGACATTGTGATTTCTTTCATCTTATACCTTACCTAGAAGCAAAAATAAATTATTACTCAGAAGTTTTCAACTGGTGGTTCCAGGGTAATGTAACAGATGATAGAGAAAATACTGACCTCACCTGTTCTTGAAACGGAGAATTTCAGGTTATACCTATGACAGCAAAAGGAGAGATTGCTAGTGCCACCTCTTGGWGAGAAGGGCACAGAAATCCATTTCCATTTGCATAATCCCAAAGAAAGGCATAATGGGAAAAATGATGTGGACTTCCAAGAAGTGCTGACCACTCTTTCACTGATCCAGAAAGCACTTATGAACATCCTTAATTTGAAGTAAGCTGTTTGCCATATTTAATTCATCGGGTTTCTTGTATTCTTGCAGTTAAGCACGTGCTTAAATGTTCAGCTGGATTGGCATTGAAACACAATCCAATGACAGCATTAAAGAAGCTAAATCCTATGTAAAGTGATTAACTTCAATTGAAACTAAGGAAACTCTGGTTCCTAAATTTTCTTTAGGTGCTTAAATAACTTTGTAGTGCTGTGTTCCAAACAGGTTGATATTTGAACCCTCCATTAATTCTATTGTGGGTGTCAAGTATTAATTGTTAAGATTGTGTCAGAACTCATGATTTGGGAAGCACTTTTGATAAATGAGGCAACGCACAAATTTGTCATCATAAGAAAAAAAGTTCCAAAGAAGGCTTAAATGCAAAAGAGGATCAGTTAAGCGCCACATCAACATCAAGCAAGTTTGTATGATGTCATTTCTATTTTACCCTTTTGAAATACCATCTGGAGAGTGCTGGGCACATTTGGCTTGCCGAACTGAATCTATGAGTCAACAACATATCATAAGACAGATCTGACCTTCATAATAGAAAAAGGGTTTAGATTATTTCTGCTGAATTTCAAAAAAAAAAAAAAAAAATCACACACAGGGAAATCTCTTCATGGATGACAACACTAGAAAGCATGTGTGCGCTGCAAGGTGTTCTCTACAAGGCTGCTCCCATAAAAATTAAAATGCAATTACTGCCTCTGGACATTGCATGGATGAATAGAAGTGAACTGTAAACATAAGTAACAGTACAAAACAATGGTTCTGCCCTCCTTTTTCAAATAATGATGCAGAGAAATCTGCATTTTGCCTACATGCTTTGCTTAAAAAACACATTGATTAAAAATATACAAACTCTGCTAATTAAACAAYGGTCATTTCAAGCTCGATTTCTGTAAAAAGGAAATATTTAAGTAAGGGAAGGCATACTAAATACGAGTAAGGAAACTGTCCTACCTTGTTTTAGAATGGTTTTGTCTACAGGGATACCACATCCATGTGATTTTAGGCTGAGGAATACCATAAACAGTGCATGTCAGCACTTGTTTGCTTCTCAGTAAATACAGATTGGGATCATGGAATGATGACACAGCATTTTCATATATCTGGGGTTTCACTGAAAAGGGTAAAAATTGGAAAGAAATTAAAAGCAGCTCATTTCCAATGTATTGCATGATCCTGAAAATACTACATTCCTGCAGGGTGACTAATAAGAAAAATCCCCAGGAGAACAAAGGAAAACAGCAGGACTACGATGAGTCAGACGAGCAGCTACTAACACATTTAAGTCATCAGGAACAAGTCAGCGACCATGGAAGACAGCAGCCCTTCTAATGAAAACCAGTGCCCATCCGCTGATTCCAAGATGGGTCTGTCACTCCACACATGGGGCTTGGTTTTGGGTTCATGAAAATCAGTGAGAAAATTCATAATTACTTGAACTGTGCAAGATCAAGCATTCACTGAAAATCTGGCATTTACATGTTTAGGAGAAGAGTGGGAACATACTATAAACTTACCATTTACTCTAAGAGTGACGGTAAGATTCTTAGACAAGTTCCACTGCCGTATGCTCAATATTATAGTGTAGTTTCCAGCATCTTCTTCAGCAACATCCTTGATGATTAATGAATAGTCTTTAACCATGTACCGGGCACATTTTTCAGCAGCAGGTAGCCCATCTTTTAACCTGTTTAAAAGAATTCCGGAAAGCAAAATTTTGAAAAACATGCTGCTTAAACAGTCTGTGTTACTCCATTTCATGACATTTCTCAGTCTTTGGTCAAGGATCAAGTATATGGCTTGAGATTCTGTTTACCAGAAGATTATCCTTCACTTTTACTTACAAATAAGATTGCTAATATTTATAAAGCACTTTGAAGAATACCTTTCTATATGTTAAAATTGATAGGAATCTGGCAGGACTCTATAGTATTTGAGAGTTAATTAAAATTGCAGCTATTTCTCTGAAGATTCCAGTTTTCTATGCTTGTGACTCCATTTAGTCTACAAGACAACCATTCTGGTTAAAAGTCATTTGTGCAAAAAAAGTTTGCATCATATCTAGTACTGACTGTTTCTTTATGACCTCAGAATACATCCCAGGACAAAGTATTACAGTAGCCTAAGCACAGCTGTGATTTTAGGAAGAGGAAGAGTAAGTAGATTAGATAAGCATTTAAGAATCAGATATCCTGCTATCAAGTGGATGTTTTTAAAGATAACAGAAAACCAACATAGAAAGTACTAGGTGTTGCTCACACACACATTCCTGAATAAGCAGATTTTTTTTTTTCTAAGTCTAAAACATGGCATGAAGCACATTTCAGTAGGTTGCTGTGTGAAGACTGGAATGATATTAGTAGAAGAGTGCAACAGAGTTCTCAATATCATAATGGACTTATTTACTAAAACATGGAATCAATTTGATTATTTACAGGAAAGTCTTACAGTCCTTACAGGAACACTAAAAATTTGGTCTAAGGACTGTGAAAAGTGTTACACTGTATCTGCATTTCAAGAATCACAGAATGGCTGGGGTTGGAAGGGACCTCTGGAGATCATCTACTCCAACCCCCTGCTCAAAGCAGGATCACCTACAGCAGGTTGCTCAGGGCTGTGTCAAGTCGGGCTTTGAATATCTCCAAGGATGGAGACTCCACAACCTCTCTAAGCAAGCTGTTCTGGTGTTTGACCATCCTCACAGTAAAAAACAAAATACCAAAGCATAACAAAACAAAACCCCCTCATGTTTAAATGAAATTTTCTATATTCCAGAAGTTTTGGATCTGTATGTGTAGTCAAGAAGTCCAGACATTAAAGGAACAGAAAATACTGTATCAATGGTGAACATCAGCTCCACTTTCTCCATCTAATTTTCCATGTGGAGCTATAAATGCAAAAGAGAGAGTAAAACAAAACAAAGTGTTTGGAGCAAAAATAAATTCTGGCTGGGAGTAATGTGAACTCTCACTGTTCATGTATGTATGGTTTGTTTTCTTAATCAGTCTTGTCACACACCCTTTGTTAAAGTGCAATGAATTGAGCAAGAGCTATTGCTAAATGATTTAAACAAAAAAAACCCTTGAGATCATGAATAGATAACATTGTTTTATATAAAGGTGCTTGGGTTAATACGAAAAACTGTTTAAAAGATTCCTTAAAATAGTATATTTGAGCCAAAGTGAAAGCTCCAGTCACTAAAACCTGTGGATCACCACATAATAAAGCCAGCTTCCATTGGTTTTCTAAAAGTACACGGCTGTATGATTCAACTCTGTCGCTTTAAGGAAAGCCTTCTTTTCTCTCAGTGTCTGAAAGGCAAGTTCAGGTCCCATATCTGAGTCTGAGTGAACTTGAGTGCATCACTTCAGATCAGTAGAGAGATTTAATTGTACAGTGTCCATTGGTTGCAACAGGAGACAGGTATCTGAGCTTTAAACAATCTGGGCTTCCTCTTTCTATTCGCAAAATGGAGATAAAATTTTCATAAATTGTTAAAACTCAGGAAGACCCCGAAAGGTCCAGTAAAACTGCACAGCGTTAATGCCAGTTGTTGTCAATTGAGGGGTCTTATTGAGTATTTTACCAAGGTATTATTTTTCTTCTAAGAAGAGGTCCTGTGTGGAAGTACATGTGGAAGTAACTGTTATCCTACCATAAAACCTCTGGTGAGGGAAATGCCTTCACTTTCACTGGCAAACGATAGGATTTTCTTCCAGCTACAGCCTCCAGCGCAGTTTTTCTTCGATGCTTCAAATTAATGAAGATTTTATCTTAAAGAAATAAAAGAAAAAGAGTGTACCTATATTACTGATTTTCAGCCTGCAAAAGGAGTTGCTATACTAAGAAGAACAGGGATTTAATAATAATTAAATATCTTTATTAATGTTGGTGGTCACACAACAGCAAGAATAAAACCAAAATTCCTAGAGATCTATAAAATGTAAAAGTTCACCACAAGTAGACAAAATACAGCTCCCAGGCCATGGACCTGCCTACAGAAGATACACTCCAGCCAAATACAAAGTTTGTTTCAGTCAAAAAGAAGGCACTGGTTTCAACACAAGTGCATCTACTTGAGATAAGCTGGTCCATAGTATGTGGGAAGCTGAACTAGATGAACAGATGACCCCTTCCCCCTTAAAAGCCAAGAATCAATGAACATTTCAAAAGAAAATATCCTGCTAGAGAGGATTTGAGTCATCTTCAGAGAACCAGTGAAGGAAAGACAGAAACTTTCTGTATCATTGGTGAACAGCTGTTTCATCAAACAAACAAATCTCCATCGCTTCATTGGAACAATCCCAACCTGCTGGAATTTGTTATTTTCCAGTTGCACTGCCCCATATTTCAAACGCACCGGCAAGTTGTCTGATTTCATTAAAGGCAATACAACACAATATTTGTACAATACATTGGAAAATCTTTTTTTCACAAAAGGCACTTACACAAAGTAAAAACATTCAAAAGATGAAAATTTGTTTGAGTGTCCTTTGATAGTACCTAGAGTGCAATATTTAATCATATTATGGACTGTATACGGATTTTTGATATCCATTAAATAAGTGCAATATTTAGTTGCATTTTCAGCATACATTGAAAATGATATGCATAAGACAACTCAGCAGTTTAATTCCACAAGTCAGTTACACCTAAAGATACAACCCTGATCCTGAAAACACTTATTCACATAAGGGTTCACTCTTACTAATATGGATATCTCACAGACTGATGTGCTCATGTGAAGGCTAGCTTCAACAGTTCCAGGTTCTTTGATYTTAAATTTAATTTAAAAGTCAGGTTCTGATGGCTTCAGGCTTATTTATTTGAGAATATAAGAAATGGATATCATGATTCATCCTTAGACTTAGACCAAGATTAGAATAGAGAAAACGAACTGAAATCTTCCCAGAGAATACTACCAGCTGGTGCTTAGTCCACACTTTCAGATGAGAGAAAGAAGGTAGACTTCACCAAACACCTGGAAAAAAAAATTCAAGATTCTGACCATGGGTCATCTGTCGTAGGGGAAACCTACAAACTGCTTTTTGTCATTAATACCAGTGAAGCTCCGAGGATCCTGGATCATCTTAATTGCAGCAGAATGCCACAGAGGATGTAACTTCTTATAGAGTCCCAATGCAACAAGCTTGAAACAATACCAGGAATCTCCAGGTCTTATGGACTTCCAGATGCAGAAGCCCAAGTAGCCCAAGCAGACCACAGAGAACTAGTTTAAGTCTTCCACTGTAAAATCACATTAGTGAGTTGCAGTATCTTGTGCTTGTTTCAGTTTTTGAACAGTCTAGCAGGTGTGTACTCCATGTAGAGTACATGTACCTATTTCTTCATGTTTCATATGGAACAATAATGAATGAACAATGGCAATGTTCATTCATCTGTTCCTTCAAAACATTTGTTCATTCAAAGTAGGGAACAATGGATAAATACTGCAGAAGAGAAACTGGGAGTCTTCTATGTAAATTAACCTTGTATAGTTTTATTTGGAAAATGTGGTTTAACTTATTGCTTCTGCCAGAAGTGAGTACAGGGTCATCATAGTACTTAGCAGACAAGAGTAATCCAACTGTTCATTAACAAGTCTACTGCCAACAAGAAAAAGCAATCATGGAACAAAAGGCACATATTCTCTGTGGTCTCCCACCTTTTTCTACCGAAGACTAGAGTGCTATAAATTCGCTTCCACTTTGTGTCAAGACATATAGATATTGTATGACTGAATTTTGCATATGAGCATTCAATATTCTACAAATACAAATATTTCTTACCATAAACAAGGACTGTTGTGTTAACAGATTTGATTGATGGCCCACTCTTCACATGGCAGGTATACTGGCCTTTATCAATATCACGCACTCTGTCRACAGTGAGAATACTGTAGAAAATATTGGCTTCTGTATTCTTCTGGTCAATACGCTGGGTTATAGAACCTCTCTTCCTTGCCTATAAAAACAAAAACAAACAAAAAAGAATTCAGTCAAATCAACTATCATGATCGTTAAGATTTTTCTTTTACTATCTGCCTCCAACCCTTAAAAAAATCCAGATCCCACTGTACAGTGCAGGCATGCAAAAGATGCCTAACATTTCCACAGGGTCAACAATAAAAATTAGAATTAAAGTTATATATGGCAATTCACTCTTATTTTAACTCAAGTTGCAATAACATCCAAACTAGTTCTTCCCAGATGAAGATCATCCCTTCTGTATGGCCTGTCATACCAACATGCTCAGCTGCCCCATTCCTCCAACTTCAGCATTCCTCAGAAACCCCCAGAGCCACTGTGTGTAGAGAAACACATAGCTTGGTGCTTGGATTCAGTGTCTGTAGGCAGCAGACGCGTAGAAGATGAGGGCATTAACACAAGAAGGGGAGAATTCTGGAAACGCTATAGTCAGAAAAGTGACTAGATTTGGCAAGAGAATAACAGGGTGGAACTGAAGATAATGTGAGTCTGAGGAGTTATTTCCTGCAACTCCCCTTCAGCCTTTGGCCTCAAAGTTTATTTAACCCGGGACATTGTTGTTGTGTTATAAACACTGAGCACCCTTCAGTTGCCGTCCAAATAAAAACAAAGCAGAATTTCACAAGTGTGGGCTTGGTAGGGCAATAACGACCAAGTATGTTATATTTGGAGCATTCCTTGTTGCTAAGTTGTTTATTTCTGAGGTGAAAAAAATGCCAGGGAAAATGGCTACAGTATGAAGGAAGTGATTGCATTAATCTTTCCTATATAATGTAATCATAATTTCAGCTTGTGATTAGGCACAATGAGTGACATAATAAATGATCTTGACTTGAATCACCAGCATAAATCAAACTGACGTGAAAGGAATGGGAGTTGTAAACCCTAAACTAATGTCAAATTTCTTATCAGCTTTACATGGACTCCCTGGCAGTTATTCTGTAAGTGACAAATATTTATGAGGATGCTCCCAATGTGAGGGGAGGAGAAGCACATTCAAGATCATTCCTGTAGTTGTCAAAACAAGAGGATTGTTCATGTGACACTTAACAAATGAGATTTTGGCTAGCTAAATCAAAATATCTTTTCTAAACATGCTTGAGTTGGGTGCCTGACTGTCTGCCAGTCTTTTAAATGAATGTGTTGAGAAAGGCAGCTTCACTGAAAACTTTTTTGTCACAAGAGAGAGCTCCTGCCTGGGCGTGGGTGATAAATTTCCTATTGTTTCACCGGGTCGCAAAGAAACTCCCAAGGATGAATCAAGTCTAGTGTTCACTTGTGATTATGCAATATACCAGAGTGCATTGTGTAAAAGTGTTTACTTGTTCAATTAAGCTCAAAAAAAAAAAAAAAAGAAGAAGACATAAAAAGACATGTCAGCAAGGGTCACAACGATGGAATGCAAACCATGGAAAGCATTTTGAGGAAAGATTCCTCCTGGGATGCTCCATACAGCACAACGGACAGGAAAACCGCCATGATTTCTTCATTTCAACCCCAGCACTYACCTCTCCAGGATAACTCCACGTCATCTGCACTCTCGTGTTCCAGGCTGCAGTGACAGTGCAATTAATTGCCAGGCTGTCTCCTTTGAGCAACTTGACTAGACGCAAGGTGCTTAACTGGACATCAAAAATTGTGTTGGCTGTATGTCATGAGGAGAAAGAAAAATGAGTAACTTCACCCCAGCAGAGTGCTTTCTGATAGACAGTGACTGGAGAATGCTACTCACTTTCTCGGTGTGTTAGATACTTCGTACTATACTTGTGTCCACCAAGAGTTGTCTCACAGCTCAGGAGCCCTATGAATTTGTACGTTGCCTTAGGTATCCTGAAACCTTTCATGTTGTCCCAGATTATTGTCTTGCCATCAGGAATTAGGGTTTCTCGTGGAATCTGAAAGTGGCAAACATATATCATAAAAATTACTTATCTTCATGCCACTCTCTAATCAAAACAGCCTAATAAAAAGGAATGAAAAAAAAAACGCCAATCAAAGTAGAAAGAATGACATTTAATTATGCAGATATTTCAAGTCACGTTTTTATCACAAAATAGAAGAAAAATTTGGGTGAAGAATGTGAATGTTTTATTTGTTTCCAAGTTTTCATTATTTATAACAGGATGTAATTTATGACACAATAGATTGACACTATCATTAGTCTCAGTGCTTAGGCTGCTATTCTGTTGGCTCCCAGTTGGCAGCTAAAGTGCTTGTCTCAGAGAACCTTTGCAATTAGGTATCCTGGTGTTACCACTGAGACACAAATACACATTTTTCAATGGAGGTGACAAATGGACTTAATTTGCTGTCATTTAGTGCCTTTAACAATTCCTGCCCAGATTCAATTTGATGCTTCTCATGTTTATGTTGTCTAAAGAACTAGACTGTTTAAAAAAAAAAAAAAAAAAGGAAAGGAAAGGATATGAACACTTGTTCTAAAGCTGACATGTCACAGTGCACACATATCTTAAAGTCTTTATGTTTGATGTAAAGTACAAATTTTTAATCCACAAAGCTTCCTTGGGCACTTTTATTGAGAACTATATATCAGCCTGAATGAAGAAAGTTACACTGACTAGAGATTTTGAAAAGATGCCTTGAAATACTTTCTATACGTGATATTTCCAGAGGAAAAGTATTCAGCACATTTTAAAATTTTGGCACTTCTAGGTCCCTCTGAAGTTGAGGACCCAACAATGTAAAGCTGTCGGATGTTTTTAAAACTTAAAACCTGAAATCCAACACAGATTAAAATATTGCCATGTGAGATTAAGCATTCCACTTTGTCAGCAGTACAAGTGATATTTTATGTTAGCATCCTTTGGGTTTTAAGCCCATTTTAATATTATATTATATTAGAAAACCTGAAGGGCAAAGCATGACACATGCATTGAGGTTCAGGCAAGACCTCTCGTTTTCACATCAATCCTCTTTTGTCATTATGCAGCCTTATTGACATAACAAATACCACTGTTCGGATAGCATGGAGATCAGCAAAAGGCCATGAATACAAAGCCTAGCTGTGACTCTGCTTTTGCAAAAAAATTTTATAATGAAAGTGGCATATTTTTTAAGACTGCACGTAGTTGAGTTTGGGTGAATTAGTGCCCTAAGCAAAGATCATTCGTACGCACTTCCACGTCTGGGTCAGCTAAACCTCTTGAACCCCATCGCCTCTTTCTCTCTGTGCTCCCAGCCTCACCACGTTCCCTTCATCTCCTTCTTCCCTCTTCTTTGAGCAGAGAGCTTGTATGCTGGCCAGCCCTCTCCTTCCTACCGGCAAGCCATTACGGGTGGTTGCCAGCGGCTGGGGGAAGCGTGACTGCCCAGCACCTTCCTGCGTGGCACACCTTCTCTCCAAAATGCGGCAACCTCAACACTGCCTTTGCCACACATGTTGAGAGCTGTCCTTGAGATCACCTCCACTCATCTCATGCCATTTCCTCCAACAGAAATACACGATGAATCAAATGAACAATAATTACAGTGAGCACAAAAGTGCTGCGGTAGAATTCCTTATCTTTACAACAGCTGATAAGAAGCTATAATAAGCATGCAAATCACAGGGGAGGTGTGTGTTACACACACAAGTAATAGCCCATTACATTATAGCTGGCTGGCTACCATTCAACAGTATCTTGGACTTTAAGAGCTCTGTTGCCATTCCTGTTTCTAAATAAAGCAAATATCTGAGCTTTGTTTAGTCAGTTCATAGTTATGCTTTCAAGACTTTCAGCTGGATTTATCCTCTGCTGCTTTGGTAGAGATCAAACTGTTTCAGCAGAGATGAAAAACCTCTATGGGTTTTCATATACACCGCAAAGAGAAAGTCAAGTCAGATCCTCAGAGCCTCCGTAGACTGACATGTCCAGGGAAGGCACTCACTTCACATTCACTGGTTCATTGACCAATCACTGAATTTGTATTAGCCTCACCTCAGAAGCAGGAAGGTAACCAGAACCAGAACCAAGAAGTGTCTGGAACTTAGAAATAAAGTGCTTACAAAGACGATCTTGTTTTGCAACATTGAAATATAGTCAGTTGTCTGTGCATCCAAAAGGCCYGTCTGCCCTGGAGGCAAATCCTTACATACACAATTTACCCACCTGACACTGCTGAAAACAGAGATGTGCACAGTGATGCACACAAAAGCAGAAATGGACACATTTTGGTTACTGTTAAGGAAAAATTTAGAAAACTGAAGTCTATGACTAGCAAAAGACACTCTGTGACATAGCTGGTCTTTGGTTATATCAGTGGAAGAAAGACCAAGATACTGCAACAAGCCCCTTTCAGAGTGTAGAAATATCAGGATTTTCTCTCAGAAGAGAACAAGTTCAACAGCTCACTCTCACCCCTATCACTCTTCACAGTTCTACCCTCCCTCCTTATTTGCTTTTTCTTCTTATCTGGTCCTCCTCCACACTGCTCTCCTCTGCCAGTCCGACTGATTCAGGTGGCCTGTCTCCCACTCTTAGAGAAGCACAGTTTCTTTGCTCTGCCCTAAACAGAGGGCCCCTGGCTTCAGGCCACCCGAGAGCATGGAGTCATTGTCATGATGATTGCTGCATGGATGGTACAGAACAGAGGATCCCAGAATCGCACAAAAATTTAGGCTGCAAGGGACCTCTAGAGGTCCTTTGGCCCAACCACCCACTCAAACAGGGCCAATGTAGTTCAAGTCATTCAGGGCCCTGTGAAAAAACTTGGCCATCTGGGCATCACAAAGAGACATAAAAAAACCTATAAAAGAACACTGTACTGAAACAGATTGATTTCCACCAAAGCAGCAGAGGATAAATCCAGTTGAAACAACAGATTACCTATGGGTACCAGCACATACTCAGATGCATTCAAAGAAGCAATTTGTTGCGATGACTGCAGTAAATAGAGAATTTACTATCTACATACTTATCTGCATGAGGCACATCACTGTGGCACCCAGTTCAGTCTTGGCCTTTTACCTTCTTTGCACTTTGTTTCAAATTAGACTTCAGTTTCTTTTGGTCTAGGTTGTGCCTCCTCCTTTGCTCAGCACCAACCACTGAACTTTTTTGGTACCAAGAGGCATTAACACAGTACTATCACAAGGTTTTGGGTATATACATATGGTCAAGAGTACATAGTCAAGGTATGGTTCCCCACGTCTCCAAAGGCAGATTGTATTGCAAAGAGCCAGCTGAAAGTATAGTAAAAATGTACATTAGAGTTTTGTAAGTTTGTCTTTTCTTTCATGTCTCCCCTTCCACCAGTTTAGGAAGGATGGTGTGGCATTATTAAGAATTCAGACCTTTCAGGTGTGTAACTCGCTCAATATCCCTGAGGTTCTTTTTTTTAATCCCTTTTTTTTTTAATATCAMAACTTATTTGCCTCTATTCCTGTGAAGGTCATTGTTGATTTTTGGCAGAGAATCTGAAAGAGTAAATAAAGGGATCAAACCATCAGACCAGAAGGTGATGCTTTCTCAGCTGGGCAAGACAGAAGCAAATGAAGAAGCAAGGGAAGTGCAGACTTTGGTTGTAATAAAGTTTATCTGCTCTTAGGGGTCTTGAATGAGGCTGCCAAAACAATATTGGTGAGGATGATTGTTTTAGGGAATCTGGATATCTGCCTATTAAGCATTAGATCAAAACTATCAAAAATTTCACAGATCATCAAATGATGCGTAAGTGAAAGAACCACCAGCTGCCGCAGAAATAAGTTATATTTGGACCTGAAGGTTGGATTTGAAATAGGAATGAAGATCTCCGTCCCTATTTTCAGTTGCCTGCTTTATTAACTTCTTGATCTTTAAGGCTCCTTCTATGTTGTATATGGATTGACATTTTATACAGTGTAATTTGTACAGACATTCAGCCAGAACAACACAGCATCACAAAAGGATTGACTAAAGTAAAGATGAAGTTTTAATAATAAAACCATTTGTAGTGTTGAACACGGATAATAAACCTTCCTGATACTGGTCCACTAATACTAAAAAGTAGCGCTACATAGGAATAAAATGCTGTAGGCGGTGTTCACATGACTTTACCAATGAGTTCTTTCAGAAGGGAGAAATTACAGAAATTATTCCATATTTTGACTTCCTGGCAATACAGAATGCAAAGTCTAATGACTCTAATGCTGGGGGTGGTTTTCCAGCTCCACAGGATTGTGTTATGGGGATGCTGACTTCCTCCTTTATTGCTAAATGGAAAACACAGGATAGTTTTTTGCCAGCTCTCCAGAAGCAGTATGCCTGCAGCTGTGAAATGCATTTAACACATCTCTCAATTGCTCTGTGAGCAAAAAATTGCTGGAATCTTCATACATGGATGTCACATCTTGATAAATAAAGTAAGATATGATGTAATGCATTGTAGTTTACATACTTCAGGAAATTCTGTGATGGATTAGGGAACACATTTATTTTTCCTAGAATGCAAAACATATAAGCAACCAATCCTTTCTGTTAAGCCTTGTCTCCACCTCCTCTTTCTCCTTCCCAAAGTATTACATCTGGTTTTGATGGCGTAAAGACACATGCATCTTACACCACAACCCCAAGCTAAAGGCAAGCTCATATAAAACAAGAGAGTAGATATGCCTCAATCTCCTCCAAATAATAAGAAGAAATTGATTTTTATAATGTTTATTAAAAGCAAAATCTGACAGGAATTTTCTCAGTTAGGAATTTAATATGCTGAGATTTCAGAGGCATTTCAGAGACTTTTAACACTACAATACCCAAATAAGACCCCCACTTTACAATATACACCATGTAAAGAGCCAAGCCTCATTTACTTTTGATTCTACAGTCACAGAATCTTGTGCACCATTCACCTCTGGGTCCACATCTTGCTGGAGAGTTGTATGTGTGTGTGTGTGTGTGTGTGTGTGTGTGTGTGTACATATATATAAACATTCTGGATTAGAATACTTTCTTTTCTCTGCATTTAGGTTTCATTCATGTGATTTAACAGTTGGAAACCAAGAGGCAAAATCAATACCAATATTAGCAAGGCAGCACCGCATAAAACTGTAAACCTCCGAGTCAAGTTAAAACACCTGACCAAATCTATGGTTGGTGTAAATCTCTGTAGTCAAAGAAGAAGCAAAGACTTCTGTTGATCTGGATAAGCATCTTACAGTGGTATTGCTTGTCTGCTGCATGTTATTCTATAAAAAGACAAATTTCTCTTGCTAGTAACAATGCTGAACACTTATGCCATTATGTGCAGAGCTCACTTTATTTAGAAACAAAACATCACTAGCACTTCTACCTAATTTTTAAACCAAACAAAAGGAATATTAAGAAAGAAGCACAATTCTCCATCTCTATACCCGAGACTTTACTACATATATATATAGCTCAGTTAGGTTCCTTGAGAGTTATATATACAGCAAGGAAGGAAATGGTTTCCCACATGAAAAACATCTAGAATTTCTAAAACTGCCCCACAGCCTCAAACTGTGCACAGTTTTCTCTACAAAGAGAAGCCACCCCAATCTGATAGTAAGTGCACTCGTACGGAAAAGGAAATAGCAAAGTTGCTGAAGGGACTGAGGTAGGATAAAGGTTTGAAAAAATGCCTTGTACCATCCCAGCAGATCTCCAGGCCCTGCACTTTCTTACTTCTAAAGAACAGGAAAAGAGGAAAGGGAAGGAAGGGCAGGGTAAAAGGTGGGAGCACATCTCTTCCCAAAAAGAAAGTCCCTTCCTGGGCTTAAGAAACCTTTCTCAGCAAAACTTTATTAAAATGGTATGAAATGTTTAAGGTGCAGATCTGATGAAGCTCTTTTCTCAGATATGAGACCAAGCCCCCACAGTTGCCATACTTCTAATCACACTGACACCTAGAATTTGTGTTTAAAAAATGTTCAATCATTGAAATATTTCAAAATCTTTAAAATAGAGTTGCAAACAAAAAAAGCTATGCAGAATCCCTATTTAAAAATAGCCCTTTCAGAGTATACTTGGATTAAGGTACCTTTTTCAAAGTAACAGCAATGTTCGGTGCTGTGACTCTGCATGGAATGATCATTTCTCTTCCCACAGTCATGTGTATTATTTTAGGTATGTCACTATGCATCTCTACAAATGGATTGCCTGTATCTGCAGAGGAAAGACAAAAAAAAAAGGTTAATATCTGAAATGTTAAGACAGTGTATGGAAAAGGTAACCATGGATGCATCCTTAAAGGAACTGATTCATTCTGTCCATAATGATAGCTAGAGAAAGTCCTCAGATTACGCTTTTATTTACTTTTATCTAAACAAGTTCAGAACAAGATTATGGAGTGTTTAAAAATTATATTTGTCACTCATTTATTACCAATAGCAGTGCTTTGGTATCTCCTTCAAGATACAGGGGAGTTAAAGCATATTTTTTCCATTACATCATGTTCTCTACTGCTGCAAGTGAAGCATTTTCTTGTTACAGGGCATTTCTATTTTATTATCACAAGGAGAAGCAATTAGATGGGATGTGAGCTGAAATTCACTGATCAAGAAACCCCTTACACAGGACATGTTCCTGCTCCCTGCAAGGAAGTCAATGGAAAAATTCATCTTAACTTCACCAGGATAAGTATCCTACCATGATTATTCAGCCACATATTCAACTACCTACTCTCAGAATACAGACTTGTGAGAGTTAATTATTGCTCTCCTTCCCATTACCACAATACTTTTACATCTCTTTTGTAAGTGACAAGGTAAATGAAAATGCCAGGAAAACATTTATTTCGTTCACTCAATAACTAAAGCTTGGCAGGGTAATTTGCTGTCCCTTGAACAATCCCTTTAACAAAGGGCATTGTCATAAACAGCCTGCGCTGGGAACAGGGAACATTGCTGCTGCTGCTATTGTTTGTACCAGTTAACAAAGAGGGGCTCAAGTCACTAACTGACTCCAAATCTTCTTTGCAGGTGTTCAAATCTGACAGTGTAGTTTGACTCACAGTGCAGACAGGCTACCTCAAACTTCACATAAGAGTTTGGCTTTTTAACTCTAAAAAAAAGTAATACAATTAGATTTTAATTCCATGCTTATCTTCAGCTCCAATGTTTTTTTCAGGCAAATCCTATTATTTTCAATCAGTCAAAATCTTACAAATAACAATAGGAATCTTTCTCAGAAAAGAAATAAGTAAAGCTAACAAGTATTGACCCTTTATGAAAATTTAAATTGTAGTACTTTACTGAAATGTTCTGGTCTCAAACTTCTGCACATCAATCTATTTTGGCTGATGTAGTTCTTTAAATACATTGCTTTCATTTCTCTTTCCAAAGTAGGAGCTGCACTTCCCAGTGTCATAAAACTGTTCTTCCCTTAAGATCTTCTTTTCTTCTTATATGCAAAAATGTTTTCATTTGAGATATTAAATAGGAAGAGGAGCAAATTCAACTTTAATTTATACTGGTGTTTGATGAAATTGTTACACAAAGTTTCTGAAATGAAGACTATCACAATGCTTTATTTAATAATAGGTGTTAAATGTCCACTGAGATCGCAAAAGGAACTTATGAGTAACAGAGGCTTCTTATTCTAATAAAAAATGCCCTAAGGACTTGTTAGTCTAACATTTCCTTTGCAATATGATTCAAAGAAAGACCAAGAATGAACCTGTTTGTAGCATGGCGAAAAGAACCTTTTTTGTTTTTCAGGGGTTGCAGCCTTGGAAGAGGTCACCTGCCCTTTAACATCTCCAGACAAACAGATTTACTACTCCCTACAGACTCGTTCGTCTTTGTCACAAAATTAAGAGCTCCTGCCCAAAACCAGCAAGCTTTGCAAAGTAGTTTCCTGTATCATAATCTCCAGATCATTACAAGTGTGAGGAAGAGCTGCTCTGGAGATTACCGGTGCTGTCTGCAGACACAGTGTCACCACTGGCCGATGCCAATACTGAGCCAGTGGGGGCTGTGCAGCCCAGACCTCACAGCATTCCTGCCCATCCCAAGGCAGAGACAGGAAATGAGCACAAAACGCCACGCTTGCTTTTTTTTCCTTCACTGGAAATGCGTGTTCACGCCTGGAGAAGTCAATGAAGTGCTGCATAAAAGTCAACTACGTGCTCCGACTCCTCTCGGCAGGCTTCAGCCTTCAATGGCAGCCTTCCTCTATGCGTTCGCTGCAGCGGTACGCCAAGGCGCCGGGACATGGCGAGCCGTCTCAGTACCCCCGCGATTCGCGTGCAGAATTCCCATTGACATCACTGGGGACTTCCGCCATGGGCCGGAGGGCAATCGATGGCCCCAAGCGCTCCAAATGTCTTCCTGCTTTTGATTAAAAGGAATACGCATCATGTTTCCTAGCACAGTTTTGTTTTCATAATGAGTGTGGAGGCTTTTCCTGATTCCCTTTGATTTTATTCTTCTTTCTTCTTAATGGCCATAAGGGGATACTCTCATTGCTCCAAGACCAGAATTTGGTGCAGGTTCTCCCAGCTTGGAGCAGGCACAGGCTAGCCCACTGTAACGCAGGCCCCAGGGTATGCCAAAGACACAAAGTCCTTCTGTCTCCCAAATAATAGCAGACCTCACTTTGTTCTTCCTCTTTTCCTCCCATCACACCTCTATCTACTGCCAGTGGCTGCTGATAACATTTCCCCCCAGCTCCTTCCTGGGGGGAGGTAAATGCCAGCCTTCCTGGCTGGGAGCACGTCTAGGATTGCCTCACCTCCCACCAGCAGTCTTCTGAGTCAGCTTCAGGAATGAAATTTCTCTGCTCTTTGGGCCTTCTTCACCACACAGTTTTATGTTCCAAAAGCTCGAGGCATAAAAGGAACATCATTGTGATCCAGACCTTTTAAAGATGATGGTAAGGAAAGAGCAAAGTATGATTCTGACTTCCAACAGACTGTTCTGAGAGTATTTTCAATCTTGAAAACCATGTCAGAGTTGCACATTCAGTTCCATCAGTATTTGGAATTGAAAATCTAAGCGAGTTGACCTTGTTTTTTGAGTTTTTGTTTGTTTTTTTACTTCAGAGCTGCTGGCAAGGTAGGAGATAAAAGACAGATAGCCAGAATATTTGCATATGCTAAAAGTTGCTTTAAAAGTCTTTTTTTTTTTTTTTTTCTGTGCCTGGAGCTAATGACTATGTGCTAGTTTAACTGTGTTCCTTACAGTAGCTCTCACTTACAAYCAACTTGAAACCACAAAGAGCATTCATGAAAACACAAAATCCATGAAGGTCACTTGCTATATTCTTAAAGAACATAAATAGCAGCTTTTTATTAAGCTGGTTGGCAACCAGATACAAACTTGATAAGAGACTAAACACAAACAATATTATGTCTGGTATCAGTAACCAGTCTAGGCTATTCATGGGCTTACACAAACAACTAAATTAGCCAACACCAAAATGCCAGATTCAGAAAAGATGAGGAGGTTCTCTATTTGCACACTCTTGGCTACTGGTTTGGGGTTTTTGTTGTTGTTGTTTAATAATCCCAGCTATAGTACTCACATAAACAGAGAAGAAAAGTCTCTGCAGGAAACTTCGAGGTCCTTGAAATCTCTAGAAGTTTGTCCTCTAAGGGTCCTCCAAAATACCCACTTACATTCGGCTTATCATTAAATTTTTGTCAGGCAAAAAGAGCCTAAACAGTTTCCTCACATTCACATAAAACCTTTTCCCCAAGCATATGAACAGGACCAAATTCTTTACTATGATATATACCTGTAAACTTCACTAAAGTTAATGGGCCAGTTGCCAGATTCCCTTCCTTGCACTGGTTCACCCTGTCTAGCTTTAGTAATCCTGGCTATATCAGTAGGGTTGTTCAAAATTAATTCAAGGAGAGTCTTGATCGCTGAGAATGGACTTAATCTCACCTCTACATCTACAGTATTGACATCTCTGTCTGAACTAGGTGTCCAACCTGCTCATGTAGTCACTGGAAAGAAAAGGGGAATTCTGCCATGGGATTCAGCTGACCTATTTCAGACATCTGCTTTAGGATGAGAAGAATCATGCCCTAGAAAAGACACTTATTCAACCTGCTCACATGCAGATATCCGTGTTCGCGAGGAAAGAAATCCCTTTCTGCATGTCTGGAAGTACAATACAAAATGATTTCTGCAAGAAGGGCTTTTGCACAGTTGTCTCTTCTTAGCCTATGAAATAATACTCTTCTAGTTCAAACACTTTCTAAACCTTGAAGGAGGATTCAAGATTTAAGTTAATAAGCACAGAAGCCTGGGAGAAATAAAAAGAAAAAGGAGAACAATATTTTATGTCTGGAGCCCATTCAAACAGAAAGCATTGCTAGCATAACTGTACAGCAATTTCTAGGCAAAGTTTGCCTGTTTTTCTTTGGGGGAAGTTATACTATGCTATCAACTCTGTAAGTCCATAACATACTTAAAACATGCTTATGATTCTTAAGGAAAAATATTCTTACCCATGTTAGCCAGGAAATTCACATCAGAGCAATTACTATGTTGAGCAAGTTGTTTCCAAAAAGGCTAATGGGCATTAGAAACACTTTTCCAGATATGACCCTCCTCTTGCTGATTCATCTTGGAAATGTATTTCTGTTTCAGTGCTAGTGAGAAGCCTCGGTGAGGAAGCAGAACCTCGGCGAGTTTAGTGCACAGCCTTGGAGGCTTCCCCACAGGCTCCGCTCTATGCAGCGTGCTGCAATGTGCAGCCTGGGGACACGCAATGACATTACTCATGAGTACAGCAATTACAGGTGATTTATGTCAGTGAATCCTAGAGGGCTCTGTTTTGTAACAGGAACTTCATTAGACACTAAAAATGTGTCCACACACTTGATACAGCTGTAGTATAATTTAATTTCAACTAGTTTCCTTTTCATAACAGAAGTGTTATTATATTATTGACTCTGATGCTGTTAGCCAAAAATGTACGACTCATATGTTAGTACTGTGCCAAAAGCAAAGACAAAATGAAAAGCACAAGAGTTTTTTAGGCCTCAGCAGGTTTTTCCATTAGTAAGTTATTTCTGAATAAGAAGAAGAAGAAAAAAAGAACAAGAAAATCTCCTTTTCTGCTAGTTCTCGGGGTGTTTTGTCTTGCTACTTTTTTCATCTACTGAATTATTTTGACTTTGAAGCTTCTGATCTTAAAGGCAAAGCCTTTCAGGGAACTCTTTTGATGACCTCCCTGTTCTGTGACAGAGTACCTTTAGGGTTATACGGGAGTCAATCTATTCAAGTTAAATGTTAAATCCATGTCAGTTCTGGGGCTGGATCCAGCTATCTGTCAACAACTGGACCTCCCAAGGAGAATCCACATGCTCAGTGCTTGCAGAAGGCAATTCTAGAGTTTGAAAATGCACTCAAAAACTCAAGTGTTTTGTCATGTCAAAGGCTTGTATTCTGAAGGATTCACTAATGATAAAGCCCGTCATTTTGGACTGTCCAACCTGAGACACATCTCAGGAAAAATACTCACCATTAGTGGGCATATTTGAAATCTGAGGGACTGGTGAACTACAAGCATGGTTCTCAGGACTTGTACTATGATAAAAATCTTCCTTTAGTTACCCCACTCTGATTTGTCTTACCTGATTTTAATAATCTCCAAAGCAAGACACGTAATCTAAGCTTGTTCTTTAAAGTCCGTGATGAGAAGTATGTTCCTGAAGGTACCTTTTTCTCTCTGGTAAGCCTTGAAAGAGTATAGATAACTGGCTTAGTCTAGAGATCTGATTTTAAGACAGAATAGCTTGAATGGTTCTTGACTGGAGTGCCAGCAAATGTGTCACTTCGCAAAGCAGAGCACACATACTGACGTGCACATGTGCACTGGGGAGTGCAAGGAGAGACAGGAAGAGGGAAAAATTTGACTGAGGAATGAGCTAACATCCTAAAGCTAGATACAATTTCACGTGGAGAAAAATTCTTTATTGCAATAGAATTAAAACATACTCTTGTATAGCCTAATGTTATCTTTATCACAAGAAGCAGCAACATTTGAACTTGAATCAAAGTTCATTTAAATTCCTGCATAGATGTAACCTTATGATATAAATGTAATTGAATTTATTGGCTTTTCTCTATTCTACCATGGGAACAGGTGATAAGAGACTAAGAAAAAAATGCCAACAAGAATAAAGAATGAAGAGAACTGCACGTTTTTGAGGAAGAAAGAAAATAAATGAGCTCCAGCAATTGGAAAAGAGTGTCTTGGAGCTACCAGAACAAAGGCAGATAGAAAGACAAGCCTTCAGCACTGTCCCTGGGGAAATCTGTGTAGGCTTCAAAATAGCCTACTGATAATTTGGCGTTTCTTAAATGTCTTTGTTCCATAATGATCTCTTTTCGAGCAGAAAATTCCCCACATCGTACTCCAATGTACACAGTGAGTATTCATTACAAATCTTTCCATTTAACTACCAGGCTGCAATTGTGTAACAAGACAAAGATCAGAGCAGTTTTCCGTCAGAGACAATGAAGAAACTGGCAACGAGGTTTTGCTGCATTTCAGATTTTTCCCATGGCTCATGGAAGTCAGGACATCAGTTTTCTTAGAGCAAAGTCCAAGGCTCTTGAGAGAATTCATTTCCCTCGCTCGATGCCTCAATTCCTGAGCTGTGTGTGGCCAAGCGTTYCTGCTGCAGACGCAGTGCACTCGCTCCCCTGTGCAACTCAGTAGTGACCTCTCCAGCTGAAAGCGGGTGGTGTCTTGACTAGCTCCTGAAAGAGATGTCATCAGCCTGCCTGTTCTTGATCACTCAAACACAGGACTTCAGAAACGCTTTAAGTAACACTGGGGCACATGGGATTTGCAGTCTCCCTCTCATTGCCTTACATCTTATTTTTGTCTATATAAGCTTGTCTTCTGCCATAGTATATTCTTATTACTGAACCAAAGAACTTAACAGGTTTATTGTTTTTTATCCACTTCATATTCAGTATCATTCCAATTACGGAAATGAATAACGTTTTTAAAACAATAAGTGATGACTTCCTGTACAAACAATATCAACTTTCCTGATTCGGATTCTGTGTTTGTAAATAGCAACTATTTGTTCTCATCTGCTGCATGTTAAGACATGGGAAACAGGCACCTTGGTGATCCACATGGAGCTAATATGGGAAATTGACTGACACAACGTCCTGCCACAGGAAACAATACAAAACTAGGAGCGACCCCAAATTTTACAAATGTTTATTTCCCAAGCACCCAGAAATTCATTTAAAGTAAAATTAAAATCAAGAAAGATGGTCTTAAAAGAGGTTTCTTTTATCCCCATCTCACCCCTACTTGAGCCAGATATTCAAACTTCATGCATGTTTTCAGTTAACATGTTAACATTTCAGTTAACATGTTAACAGTGACTTATACTGAGAGAGTCAAGTGTTTTGGGTTTTGGGTTTACAAATGCCAATGCTATACTGATAAAAAAGGGGAGAGTAGCGCCCCTTTTTTGCGCTCAGAATTATGTTTCTTTTCAATTTACTCAGCATTTCTTCAGGAAACTGTAAATTTTTGGAAGACCAATACATCTTCTCAGACTTTAAGATAAATGGAGTGACACTTTCAACAGGTATTGCATGAGCAGTTACCTTGCAGCCTCCCTCATTATCAGCAGGTTGCCAAACTCATGTATGTGCTTACTAGGACATGAACCAAGTGTTACGAACTTGACTTTCAACCAAAAGGATTGTCAAATTCAGAAAATTAAGATGCCAAAGATGCCTAAATATGATACAACATTGTCCCTTAAACAGTTTATTGGGGGAGGGGGGGTTGGCAAATAGGGAAGGGAGTGAAGCTTGATCTAATTCCTGTATTCAAAAGTGATATCAATATTTAATGCTTGAATGTCCTTGAAAATCAACATAACTAGAACACTCAGGCACTCTGCTTTATCTGATTTGTTTGTTTTGTTTTTTGGGGGTGGGGGGGAGGGAGGGGCTGACCAAAGACACTATTACTTCTCCAATGACAGGTTTCTCTTCCATCATGTGAATCCATTAGGCAGATAACCCTGATTCATACATCTGATTTAGGCTGTCTTTCATATGTAAGGAAGCTGCACACAACTCAGGAAGCAGCAAAGAGTTAGAAAGATTGTGTCTTCCATTTGTAATAATTCAGGATCCAGAAGAATTAACACCTCAAGATGGAAAGAGACCAAGAGAACGTGAAGGAATCTCATGTATTGTAAAGTCGCTTTGGCACAGAGGTTCTCAGGCAGGGTCACAGCCATCCTTGCTCTTCTCATGTTGTAAATGGAGAGCACTGTGGGTAGATCTCAGTTAGAGATGAAGTTCAAGGTAGGAGGCTCAAGAAGGTGGTCCCACAATGGGAAACGTGAAAAAGTCATCCAAGAAAATCATAAGCAGCGGGAAATGTTGGTCACTAAATGAATAACCTACTTTCATTGTGCTTTCATGGTTGCATCTGTAGTTGGATATCCAGTGAATTAGAACAGCAGGGGTCATATAGGTAAATAGCTGGGTGAGAAAATATTCTGTGCTATGTCTCAGATGTAAAAAGCAGGATGAACAGCATGAGTTATTCAATAATTCTCAGTAAGGCAACACACAATAACAGAGAGCAGTATCTTATTTTCTATCACTGTAGTGAGAGGTCCACTTTGATCTGCTTTTTCACAGCACCAGTCCCACACTTTGTGTCACCAAATGAAAACAAAGGGTAATTCACTCTGATGCGAACTCATTAGAAGCAGCAGACACATAATTTGGAAAAATTCCAGTTGCATATTCTCTCTAATCCAGGTTTCCAAAATCTGTGAATCATGATACCTTACAGTAATCTACTAACTTTTTGCTGTAAAATCAAGAAAGACTAAGGTACAAAGTTAAATGCCAAACCTAGGGGGTTTATAATTTCTTCTTTTATTTTTATTTCAGTTGAATTCAATTGTTCTGAGAAGTGTCTGATTAATATCCTGGAAGAAAACAGCATCAGCAAACAATCTCTATTATAGCTTAACTGACCTAATTCCAGCATTTCCCACATATTGCACAATACTCGGTTGCTGAACATAAGGCTGTACTTAGCTTGATTCCACTTATTCGAGATTTTTACAATTTGTGCAACATGAACTGCAGAGTACAGTTTTGAATGAAACTAACAAGAAAATGTTAATTTTCTAAAGGATAAGAAAATTCTGTGATCTGGAAAGAAGTATCAGCATCCTTCAACTGTCTAGAAATCTACAGTCATACAGTGACAGTTTAAAGCAGACATTGTGCCAGATATACAGTTTTCATCAATCAGTATTTGATTCTGTAAAACATGACTTCTGTAATACCCATTTCTCAGATTGACTTCTATTCTACTTTCTTGTGAAGTTCTAATTACTCAAATGGACTGGTTGAATTTGGTCTTTTTCTTTTCTCTTTTTTTTTTCATAACAGATAAAACACTAGTACTTCTACTTGCAAGTTGTGAGAGCAGATTTGATACACAGATTGGTAAATTTTCATGAAATTTTGCAAGGCTGAAAACATTCAAAACCCTGTATTTCACCATAGCTGAAGTGCATTTTTTATCCATTTTGTTGTACTGAAATGAAAGTTCCAAGAAGTGTTAAAAAATGTAGTCTTACCATTAATAAATACATAAACTGTAGATTCCTTCTTCTTTTTCACAGCACTTGTTGGATATTTGCAGCTATAGTTTCCAGTGTCACTTGCTTGAGTTCTGCTCAAGGTCAGACTACTACAAGAGTGCTTCCCATTCCTTCCACAGGCATATTTAATTACTTTCAGCCTTTTGCTATCCTTACTTAGAGTTTCAGGCAAAGACCATGAATGAACCATTTCCCCCCTGCAAATACAGATAAGGAAGCAGAAACAATTATGTTGGTCTGCAATTATATAGCTCAGTTCCCAAGCTTTCTTTTTTTATTATATCAGGCTATTTCTGGGGTTCTCTTTTATCTTGTTTTCCAAAAACAACAACAGAAACAACAAAGAACTATTAAACAATTGCCATTGAAGTTCACTCCCCACCTTTCCCCACAACATAAGGTTTTATTTTTTTCTAATTACAGTTACAAAAAAAGAAAGTGTCAGGTGTATAAATTCCCAGCCAAATTATCAGAAGCCAGCTCAGCTGGTTACCTGCATGTGAGATTTAAAGTCTGGCCTGCTTGAATGACGTGCTGTGTGCCATTTGTATTCAGTTCAGGAACTTTTAATTTTGATCCTGAACTAGATCCTAGAAAAGCAAAGAAGAAAATCATTAAGAATGGTAAATCAGCTCCCAGCATTTAATCCACTCACATTCACAATGTTACACTGGAAGAGGAAAACAAAGAAAAGGAGCACCCCTCCCCTTATCATGCATACTCTTTCTGTGAGCAAAATCTGGTTGTCCTGACTCAGGRCTCAAATCCTCTTCCATGAGAATCATTCAGGAAAGAAAGGAGAAATGAAAGCTGTGCAGGTTTTGGTCAGTAACTTGCTCTCAAATTGTTCCACTGACTGTACCATGAAACAAGCTCTGGACTTCATGGCTACACCTCTAACCATGTGAGTGTGGTTCTCCTGGCCCATCACAGCCTCAGGCACTGCTCATCACAGCCTCAGGCACTGCTCCCTGCGTTTCCTTAGGAAACACCACCATGACAACCCCTTGAAGGGGAAGAGCAGAAGTCAGCCCCTCCCATGGCAGAGTCCATGTTTTGACCTCTGAGATACTGAACTGTCACTCAAACAACGCTCTGCAAAGTTGGAACTCCTTTGGAAAGAGTGAACGGGGATTTGAAGACCTACCCTTCTGAACTGAAGGTTACAGCACTATTACCTACAGTCTCTCACTAGGTGAAAGCTTCCTCACAGCAAAGCAGTGTCAAAAAGCTACTGGACAGCTCTAAGATAAATTTTGAGAACAAGAAAAACTCCAGAGCGGATTTGAGCAAGCAAGCCTGCAAACATGGCCCCAGTCACAGCCAGAGCATTCTGGTATGGTGGATGAAACCCTGGGTGCCCAGAGGCTTAGTATAAGCAGAGATGACTTAGGACACCTATAAACATCCAGGCACACTTTTCACAGGCCATGTAAAGGCAATTTTTAGGAAGTCCGTGAGACAGCCTTATGGACAGAAGGCAAGAGGATCACAGGACATTCCCTTCCCTTGCATCGAGCCAGTAAGTGCTGGAAAGGCATAACATTTTACCTCTGCCCAGTAATAGGCTACAGACACAAAAGTTCTCATGTCAAGCAGACAGAAACACATGCCTTACAGAAGAAACAGTCCTTGATCCTATTGCCCTCACACTGACAGCAAAGTGTTCCAGAAGCTCAGAACATAACAAGCAAATATTTTGAAACAGTTAAAGCTGAAAAACAGCTTAAGTCTAAGTCTGGACGTGAGTGCAATCTGTGAAGATTTCAGTGGTAGAACAGAAGAGCTGAGAGTACCCCAGATCACTTTACTCCAAGAGAAAGAATTTCATTGTCAACGTATGAGAGAAGCAGCATCACGTAAACAACTATACTGTGTATTTTCCACTTGATCATGGTCAAGTACAATTTCAGTTCAGCTATTTTAGGCCATCCTAAGAGCTCCCTGCTACAGCTGAATACAACAGCTGTATGCATCAAACATAGTAGAAATAAGTGAACCTTATTTGGATGCTGCGAATAACCCACTGGAAAGGCCTATCTCTTTCATTGACTATAGAAGGAACTTTTGGAGACCAGCTCTGGCTAAGATAGGTAACTAAATTTTGACAGTATAAACTCTCCTGAGTCAATTAGCTGCTCTAAATTCAGCATCTTTCACTTAGCAGTGCACATAACTTCAGATTAGAGGCTGGATATTAAAAGTTTATTCTGAGATGTGGACTTGAACTCCTTCAATCTGAGAAAGGCCTAGAAGTCAAGTCTCCACTTTGGAGAAACACACTAAAGCACAAAGATTTTATGCAAAAGGTAAGGAGTAAGGAGGCACTGCCCTCCTCTCTCCCTCTTTTTAAGAGTTAGCTGTGCTCCATTTGCCATTAAGTATTTTCTATGGATTCCCTACAAAATARGTGGAGCCAAGGAGCCAAGCTGCCTATATCACCCACTGGGAGTACCCAGCACAATCAATGGAGAGAAGTAAAGTCTCATAAACTGCTTGTTGATGCTTCTTGGCACACATTTCTTTCCCTTAACAGTATAGCAAAATACAGTGTAGAGGTTAATTTTAACTAACTTTTGGCATCTAAATTAGTTTAATTTTTCTGCTTAGCCCTGTATATTTCTCATTAAAGCCATGGATCTAGAAGCATCCCTGCATATACAAATATTCATCCCTATTTAAAAGAACATTAAAAGGATAAACTTAAAAATAAACATATACTAAAATATAGCTCACTTGAATAGGTTTTAAGTAAGTGCATAACAAGTTTTCTGAATAAAGAGTTGCTCTGACCTGTGCCACAAATATTGCCAGAAATTTGAATGGTAATACTATACAAATACACAAACTTCCCCTGTGAATTGTCTAGACAATCACACTCCTAACTGGAAATGAACATACTTTTGCCAAYTGTTAAGAGGGGAAAAATAAAGTAGCAAATCTTTGAAGAAATAACTTGTTATGTGGAATCTTGCAATTACACGTTTATCTCACCTACCAACTAAGAATCTAAATCCTGAGATGCTGGGGCTGCCAAATGGTGCACTGTGCTATTATGGGATAGTCTCTCATGGAGGCTTACAGTCTATGACTCTGTTGATATTCAGCTGTGAAATAATATTCCTAAAGTTAAATATTAAGAATTTGAGATAAACTGTTACAAGAGTTCAGCTCTGCTTCTGTGAAGAGAAATCCAGGCACGTTGGTTGAGAGGGTTGTCAACCTCCTCAGACTGAACAATCTGACAATTTCATGAAAGTACCATGTTCCTGCACTTCGTTTGCATCTCTTATCATCATTGGAGGTTCAGATGTTCTCCCAAGACAATGTTTCTACCCAGCTTCAAGAAACTTGTTTCTTACAGAAGGGGGGGGACTGTGGCTGCAAATTCCCCTGAACTCCTCCTCTGTTCAGGCTCTAGGAAAGCTGAAAGCACACAATGGTGTTTCTCGACCGTTAATACGTAGGAAAAAACTATCATTAGGACCTGCCAGAGGAGCTGGTGAGGATCAAAGCCCAGGGGCTACAGCCAGACAGGCAGGTTGCTCAGAGCGTGAATCTGGTGGAGGTGTTGCAATCACAGATGAGTGCCTGGGGAGAGCGGCAGAGCAGCTCCACAGTGCAGATGGCAATGCGGGGCAGCAGGTCTGCAGTGACATGTCCTGACGCAGCCCCCAAAATGCCACTGCCTGCTCTCTGAGGGCCGTGCCTGTGAGCTTGTGATCAAAGGCAAGGAGGCAGAGGGCAGCGCCCAGCAATGCAGCATGCACTCAAGCCTGACCCAGACCAGGACCAGGAGACCACCCTGGGAATGGGGCTTGCTGCGGTTTTTAAAGTCTGCCAAATGGTAAGGGCAAGAAAGCATTATAAATGCAGTAAATTTTTCTCTTGGTAATTCTAAGATCATGTAATCAAAGATGTCCATGTGAAAGTCTCAAGGCCTATCTTAATTTAAGAGTACAAAATAAGACAGCCCAGAAATGTGCATGTCAGAAGAACTGCCTTAGTGTTATTAAAATCAAATGAAAAGGAAAAAAAAGACATTTCTGCTCCATCCTGTAGACAAAAAAGAAGCTCAGATGTCTGGATACACATTCAGGCTTTTGCCCTTTTACACATATTACGTAAATCTAAAAGACACAGCTGTATTTGTAAATATTGTGGGTGGGATCTTAAGCAGTGCTCAGTGTTGATCCAACTTTGCTCCTGTTGACATAAGCCAAAGCCATTGATTTCAAATATGTTTTAGACACTTAACCCCAAACATTTAATCATATCAACTAACATCAGTGCATTTGGCAGGACATAGCAGATTTGTTGTATMGTCATTAATTTAGTTTTCCACCTACAAAAAGCTGAAGTAAAAAATCGTATTTCTGGCCAATATTGTTGCTTTTGCAAGGATACAAGACAATGCTTTTACCAGCAAGATGCTAAGTCTGAAGAAAAATAGCTTTTTTTGACATCCTATCTATTCATGGGTCATTAGCTTTCTTACATTTCTAAATGCTACAAAACTGATGCAGGGTAAAAATGCAATAGAGTTTGACATGTTTACCAGAAAAGAAGAAGAAGGAGAATAGCAGGGAAATTCCTACTGTCAATATTTAGAAGCGGATTATACCTTCTGTGTACCTTCTCTGGGCATTTTACTTGACACTGTCTTTTCTGCAGGGTCATGGCTCAACAGGACGTGTTCACTTATCATTATGCCTGTCACTAAGTGACCGTCAGCAACCTACCCTCACACTGACCTACATTGGGGGGTGCAAACTTCTTTTCATGTGACAACAAGAGAACTAATTAATCCTGATAACTGAGGAATCTCCTCCCAGAGGGAAAGGGGTGATTTTTTTTGCATATTCTATTTGTTTTGGAAGGCTTATTAGATACATCTAAAAGCCAGTCAATAGGGTTACTTAATTAATGAGCAAACATCAGTTTAGACTGCAAAGGTTAGCCAGTCTGCCTAAAATGAGGGAGACACAATTCTTTTTTAACGAAGCAGAGGATAGAATCCTGAAATATTTAATATAGTAAATAACACTGTCATTTGCAAAGGAACAGAAGAATAAACTTTCTTCAATTATTTTCTACCTTTCCAAACAGGCAATGATTTTCTTGAGTGATGTAAACAGAATTTTGAATTATCTGTTAAGCTAAAAGACTGATTACAGGTAACTAACTAACTAACTAACTAAAATCAATTAACATGAATTAATTTTTCTGATATGATATGAGATTTACAGGGCATATTTGCACTCCTAGTTCTACAGACATCTGAGTAACCACATACATGTGATCAACTTTCCACTGATTTTAACTAAACCTAGATTTCATCAAAAATGATAGATCTGTTGAACTCATAATTTGCACCATATTCTGGATTACTATCTCCATTCTGTTCTTTATAGCTTCTATTTCTTTATATTTCCTTATGTCCACTTTACATCTCTGTTACCTTCGATTAAAGAAAGTCAATCCACAAGCTAGCTCTGTGTCTTATTAAAAAAAAACACTAATGATGTTCACAAACTTCCTTGAAATTAACAGGTTTAGTGGCCTTTTATTTTTAACATCTTTTCCTTTTTCATAGTTTAAGGCTATCTTTCAACCACTCCAGTTATCCTGAACATGTTAACTAATCTTTTTCACCTGCACAATGAGAGGTTAAGGAGAACGATCAGTTTATCTTTGCAACTTCAGTGTATACAAAGAATCTGACCTTCTGGGTTTAAAGTGCCATCTGTGGGCAATAAAGTTATCCATCATGAAGTAATTGTTTTAGTCACTGTTGGATTTGCACGTGTTTTAAGCCTTGTTAAACATAACTGACCGTTTGTGTTTTCTACCATCAAATATCATTTCCTCCCAATTTAAACACATTCAGCAAAAAAATATATTTTGTATAGGGCAATCCTGAACTGGGAGGAGAGTGCATGTGATTTCTTAATAGGGTCTTCACCTCTCTGTGCTCCCTAAAATGTGGGTCACTCATTTCAAATGTGCCCTAGGACTTTACTCTTGCTGATGAGCACTTCCGTACGAGTCCTCCCATTGAAGAGAATAGGAATACCCACATGAGTGCAACTAATAAGCAAATGCAGAACCTAGTCAAAATGCTTGGTAGTCATTCAGGGAGTCGACCTTCAGTGTGGCTTCAGTGAAAGCAATGAGCTAACTCCGATCTGTAGCACCTTAACACAAACATGGCCACCGACTAACCTAGTACACTGCATATGGCTTCACTCCATTTTGTTAGGAAATCTGGGATATCAGTAGTTCTTTTTTATATCAGAGTGCTTCCTGGCAATCTATTATATTACCATATTTTCTAAAGAAACTTCAAGTCCCTCTGTGGGTAAATGTAATTTATTTTTGGTTAAAAACAGTTACAGTCACTATCCACAATTCCCATTTCCTCGTTATGCTAAATTATTCTCTTTCCTAGAAAGGAACTTGAGGGGAGCTCTGAAGAATCATTAAAGCTTTGATTTACACCTTATCACAAGGAGAAATACTGACCAATGGGGCCGTCTTTAGTTTAATCAGTGCTGAGATTATCAGCCAGTATCAATACTTGCATCTATAAGAGAAGAAAGCCTTTAGGCAGTTGGTTCAAAATTTCTAAGTGGTGATTGGAAATTTTTGATTTTTCCTGGCCAAAGGGTGAAAGGTTGACCTGTTCCTGCCACAGGACTAGAGGATAAGGAGAGAAGGGATGACCCTGGATAATGAAGCTTTCTACTTCTCTGTGTGCTGGTGGGCTGGGAAGAGCTGCTAATGGGAGAAGTTCCTCTTCCCTTTCCAAGGCAGCAATAGCCTCCATCTCCTGTTTGTCACCTGGGTTTCTGGTGGTGAGATGAAGGTGAAGCAGGCAGTGTGGTCAGGTCCCTGCACCCAGCTGCCAGCTGCCACAAGCACTGTCTCCATTGCCTGTCCTTAGAAACAGTCCCCAAGAAAGACATGCAGTGCCAAACCATGAGCCGTCCTGACTTGATAAAGGGTTCCAAACCCTACTACCAGGTCTTTCAGGTGCCATATGGGCCCTCATACTAAAGGAAACCTCACGGTCCTTAGTACACTTAATTTCACAGCACTTCTATGAAGTAGATCCCAACATCTAAAGTTTGCAGAAAAGAAACTAAGACAACATATCTGTGAGGGAGCGAGGGGGCATGCCTATGTCCCAAGCTAACACCCAAAATCTTCCAGATGAACAAGCTCATGATCTAAAGCAACAAAATTAACTGCTATTTTGGTCTAAGCAGAACTTTGCAGGGTAATAAAGGGCTATAGGGCTTTGCAAGGGTTAACAGACATAGGTCCTTGTACTGTAAGGTAGCTTTGTCCTTATTTCCTGTTTGCTTTTGTGCAAAGATAGGCGCTGTGGGTGCTGATATGGAGCCGACAAACAGAAATATGCTCAGGGTAGAAGAAATGGTTCAAGCTGTCTCCTTCCTCAATGGAGTTATCACTTGTACAAGCCTCTGTTGTGACTGAAATGTGTTCTCGTTTGCTTGCAAGATCAAGAAAATTCTTAGAAAATATTAACTTACAAAATATGCATTATCACATAAAAATCATCATTCACAAGTTCATCCCTTTCAAGTCTAGAAGGGACATCCTGATTATCTAGTCTGCTGTTCTGCATAATGCATGTCATAAAGCTCATCCAATGATTTCTGTATCAAATGCTTAACACTGATTCATCTCAACTATAATTTAAGAATTTAAAGTCCCTTTAGGACATAACAGTCAGTCAAGAAAATGGATGAGTTAATGGATGAGAAAGCAGAGCTACTGTATGGTTCTGCATCCTAATAGAGTCTGAAAAGCATAAGCTTTATAACTGTAGATTAGAAGAATCCTGCACAGACTAAAGTGCCTTGACCCTGACTCTGTGCTCTGGAATTAAAAATCAGTCAGCGGGGCAAATGGCTAAGTTACTGCCCAAGGAAGGTCTGAACAGGCACAGGAAGACGTATATGTCTATTATTTGAGGAAATATGTCCTTCCCCTCTCGGCTCTGGACTTCAGAGCAAGTGATAAGGGTTTTATTTACTATGCATACTTTGTGCATATGAGTACACATACAGATACAAGATTAGATGCTGCAGAGGCAAAACATAACATCAGCTAGCTAAAAATAGAGGAATTCTGATAGTCCTTTATTAACACATCTGAGCAGCACACACTATCACACTGATGTGGCCAATAGTTGTAAATATAAACAAGTATGTATTTCTCCAATATTTGCCACTCAACTGTCAAGTATTTTGCTGATATTTGCCCTAGCCAAGTAAGGCTGTGCTTACAGAAGCTTGTGATAAAGCCATTTTGTTCAAGAGCACCAAGTTTTTCTTGTTGATGTCTAGAAATTTAACAAACTGAAATCACAGTTGATTATTTGAAATAAATCTGGCCCCAGTTACTACCAATTGAAAGTATCACCATATCCTGTCACAGCCTAGCAGCTGAGAAAACCACAAAGACACCAAGGCCATGTAGTTCTGCATTCTGTGCCCGGGTGATATCTGCTTGAAGGACTTTGCTTCACCTGCTCATCCAAACTTTGTAGTCTGTCTGTCCGAAAGTCACCAAGTGATTTTTGTGCATGGGAATAGGCACTTTACATAATTTTGATTAAAAATAAATTTCAAAATTAAACCTTCATGATGCCTGAGAGAAAAAAAATCGGAGTTTCTTTTTTATCCATCTAGTTTTAAGAATGCCACAGTTCACGGTGGCAAAGGTGCTCATTTCATTAGTTATATAAGAAGGAAGGAATTATAGAAAAGAAGTAAAATCAGCCACAGACACAACTTCCCCCCTCCCCAACTGAGTATATGGAATTGAAAATGGGAATCCAGATTCTAGTCTAACTTCTCCATCATGAACCCTCACCTGACCATCACTTTGATAAACCAGAACAAGGGGAAAAAATCCACACATATACAATGCATATTGAGAAAAGCAAGAGAAATATCACAGTTGTGTCAACCTTAGTCTGGTCTTCACTCTTAACAGAGAGAATGGGCAGCTTAAAAAACAGGTCTTTCTGCTGAGACTGTTCTCAAGGATTAACAACAGTAGAGCCAGGCTGCAGGGGTACTTTCAAAGGCTGCATTCAGCATAGACAGGTGTTGCTCACTCATCCCATCCAGTGCGATGTGCCCATCCTGATCCCTCCAGAGAGCCCCTGTGTGAGGGCCTTGGGGATGGCAGACCCTGCCCTGTCCATTGCAACACAAGAAGCAGTCATCACTCCATTGTGTGCCCACAAAAAAGCGATGCTGTGTGACTGGCCACTGAAATTCTCCCAGGAGTACAGTGTTACCCCTCCATGCAAGAGTAAGCCTGCACTGCTTACCTTATCATAAGTAGCACTATCCATACTACATTCAATGAGAAATTAGATCTATTTTATCCCTTACTGACATGTATCATCACTTATTGCACCTCTGTTTGAATGCCACCATGACAGATGACCGGCATGTAAAAATTAGTTTGATATTTTTCTTTTGAGGAAAGTTTATTTCATTAGCTAGTGCAGTAGGAATGCACTAATATGGTATAAAGACAAAGCAAGTATATTAAAACTAGACACAAAAATCATTTAAAAATCCTATATAGACAAAAGAGCAAACTTTTCCTGAGCAAATTTGATTTCCTTACCAACTTGATACTCAAGATTTGTTATAGATTCCCTTGCAGGACAAATTAAGCAAAATAATGGTGTTGAACTGGAAGACTGTTTCATACAGATGTCTAAGCAGATAAACTGCCTAACTGTTAGTAACCTGCCAGCTGGAACTTGCCAGCTCACCCAGCAACACGGGTCTACCAAATCTGTTTGGGACTGTACCATTCATTAAGCTGTGCACACAGAAATAAATAGCAAATGAAAAAAAAGGGGGGGGGGAGAAAATCCAATGTAAAGTTGCAGGATTTCCACATTGCTCAAGGCTGCTAGCTATTGTTTCCAATGGTCCATCATTACAGCTGAACTGTCCTGTAACATTCCAAGAAAAAAGGACAAAGCTGGGAATCTACTTTTATCCACCTTCCTTTAACCTATGAAACAGAGCTATAAACAATGGCCCTGGGTTCAAAACAAGAGAAAATAACTAACACAACACAATTTAAAATAGAGAGCTGAGTAGAAATGAGTCTGTACAGAGGATGTCCTTGTCTCTTCTAAGCCCATCTTTTCCCACGATTTAAATTTCACTAAAAAAGAAAAGAAAACTAAGACAAGGAAGTGGAGGGTAAGCCCCCAGATGAGGCCTGTCACTAGCTGGGGACTGCTCTCTCCATTTCTTCCGGGCCCTGCATTCAGGAGCGCTCTGGAAGGGCAGCCTGGTGATGCAGGCTCCTGCCTTCTTCATTGCAACGTCTTCCCTTTTGCCACGAGCTTGCAGTGGGACTGGCCTTAAGCACTTGCCTGAAACAGGCCACTAACCCTTTTTGCTTTTGCCAGCTGTGTGAACCAGCGATGGTCTACGACATTAAACCAGCTGAGGTGAGGACAGCACTAACTGAGGCCTGTCTCAGCAGATCATATTGTGTTTGGCTTTATGACATGCAAAAAATACAGTCTGATTAATGGCCCAAGAGACTAATCCCATTTTACATTTAAATGACAGCTGAAGTACAAAGTCTATGGTAGGTGCATATGCAGAAAGCTTTTGGTAAGTATGACTATGCTCAATTTACATTGGCAAACTATAATCATTAGTACTTATACTGATAAACAGATGAGGACTAATGTTAACTATAGCACTGCATGAAACAGAGAAAGGTAGATTTTTACCCCAAACTTTTACCAGCACAATAAAAGAAAAAAATTCTACATAGTATATAATACAGTGAGATTATATTGCATTATTTCATATCAATTTGACATAAACATCAAGAAAGCCTAAATTTTAGCAGGCACTAATTTTAGTTTCCTTGACCGTCAATCCCATAATTTCTTAATAACTAGTAGTAGGTTTTAGATTCTATCTCTTCTCTGGAGAATTTTATCAGATAACTGCTTCCTGTAGGGTTTCTGGAACCTCCCCTGGAGATCAAATGTTGGATGCCGCTGGGGACAAGACACTGAGCTAAATAGAGCCCTTGTCTGATCCAGGATGGCAGCTCCCATGTTTCTCTTACCATTAGCCCAGAGTGATCCTGAGAAGAGGTCTTCCACGGAGAAATGACAATGGGAACAAAAGGAATGAATTCCTACATTCCATGGAAGAAAAGAATCCCACAGGAAGGACGCTTAAGTGAACTATGTGAAATTGTGAAATTCCTGTCATAAAGCGCCCTTACACTCATCCTTCCCTGCTCCCCCACGCACTAAGCAGGGGGGCTTGTTCCCAGAGCACAGGCTTCCCAAGGGAACCTCGAAGAGCGGAGACATCTGCTCACGGGTCCTGGGCCTCTGCAAGGGCCACAATGCCCTGTCCGCTCCACCCCCGCTTCCAGGGATGTCGTAGAAAGCATGTCAGCACATTAGCGCAGCATCTTCAACTCACTAAAATCCTAGAAACAGCTTCCTTCTAACCACTTCCCCATCCATCCTTGCTCTAACAGGCAAGAACAACTCATTTCAAATGGAATTAACGGTTGCAAACATGTCAATGTGGTACAGGAGCTCCAAAAGAGGGAAAATGACTTAAAAGGCATCATATTTAGGAATACTTAGTGCCATGTATCAATGAATGCTTAAAGAGCAGCCCCATGTCTAGAAAGATACTGGAATCATGCAAATGCAAATCAGTGTCATTATCATCATGCTAGATTGTGCCTCTGTCTAAATATGTTACAAGAGGTACTTGCCAGGGTGACATGACATTGTCGATATGGACAGATTGATTTTGGTAACAAAAAATGGATGGAATTTGATGGAAAAAACAGCAGAGAGAGTAAAATCATGTCAGCATGAATGTGGATCTTTTGCTTCTCCATTAACACAAAACACAAATATATCTGAGAAAGAAGATGAACAAATTAGATAACTGTTTCACAAGAATCTATAATGGTCTTGAATAATATAGATGTGTCATTAGCAAAATAATCCTCTTCATCATTAGAGTGACATATTTCCGCTCACCATGCCACAAAAAAGAACATCTCCCAGATGCATGGTTCAGTACAGAAGAAAAGAACAAACCAGTCATCCTCCCAGTTCAAGTCTCTCTATACATCTCAAGACTTAAGTTTCAGATAAAAATACCTCTGAAACATATAGTTTCAAGCCTTTTTTTATACCTCTTGTATTTCTCAAACAGTTATAGTTTTGCTTTGTTGCAGCATGAATGCATTTTGCCAGTCACAATGGGAACGATGTTGTGCCACACTTGGCTTTGGGCACTAATGCCAACATTTTCACCTTTCAGACTGTTTCGTTCAGGATATCTAACTTTTCCATTTAACCACACATTTATACAGTGCTAACCTCCAACCTCAGGGGAATGAAATTGAACTTCTGCATCTTGGTAAGGAAAAACTGTGTGGGCACCTTCATGACAATCACTAAACCAGTTTTAAGGTGAACAGTTCCCACATGGTGGATTACGAAATCAGGCCATTCCTACTGGGAATGCTGAGGAAGGTCATCTCTTAGCTGAAGGAATATGTGTAGTAAGGATACATCACAAGGTCGAACAGAAAGGAATCTGGTGCTGTCCATAGGTAAAATTCATGCTCCAATTTCCCCACATTCTTACAAATACTGATAAGGAGATAAAACAGACTGTTGTGGAGGAAAGGTGAGATATAAAGATAAGGCAAGTCTGTGAAGGGAGCAGCTTGCTGCGTAGAGGTCTCACACTGGGAGGAAACCTATGAAACCCATTCTCATTCCCTATGAAATTGTCTGCAGTAACTCCTGAACTACTGATTCTTTCTGTGAATCTATTCCAGCACCTGTTGATCAATGGGAGCTCAGCAGACGCCCTCCCAGACTAAGCCACACGGCAGTGATGAATCAAATTTCACCATTTGCCTTCAGCAGCAGGGATGACTGTGGTTGTTGGCCATCCTACACCTCATGGCAGAGCTGCCCTGCACTCACGCAGAGTCTCTCTTTCCATTCCCTCTGCAGCTGCAACAGGAAGTCTCAACCCCTAACTTGAGCAGATTTGAAGGAACAACTTTGCTGATAAAGCCCCACCACAGATTTCTGTGCCCACTGGACACAGATTTCTGAAATGCTGAACCTTAACCCTCATCTACTGAGTGTCTTCCTTTCCCAATCTCAGTTGGACATGAAAAGTAGCAACTTGATAAACATTGTGCTTGAAGTTTCCAAACCACATTAAAGTGTGAGGACTCAGCAACTGTCCTGAAAATCTGGACAATTTCCTTTTGTCCTATACACCCACACAGTGTGAAGGGCTACTGGTTTAAGTCTTTGAAGCATCTGACAAAAAATAGGCTCAGCTTGTTTGTTAATGTTTTATTATTGTTCACATTAAAAAAAAAAAAAAATCCCAGAATCTCCCCAGTGAGAAGGTTTTAAGGTTTTAAATGTATTGGGTGCTTCTGGATATGAAGATTTTTACCACAGTACAGGCCTAGTCCTGATTTCCTCCTATGTGAACTATAAATCTATAATATGCTAGTTCAGCCCAAAGGAATCACTCCACTTTACAGCCACATGTGTGAGAATGAATCCAGCTTTGTTGAGAGCATATGAGCAAGACACCTGTTTGGTAAAACACTGATAAGTGATATTCTTTAGTAACACCAGAAAGTTTGGTACTTAAATGCAATGTATACATGCTTTAAAAATCTGTGTTACACATCAGGGTCTAAGTCTTCAGCCTTATGTGAATGTAGTTTGGAATTTTTAAGGGACCTCAGCTCCCACAAAGATCSAGAAGACAGGGGAAACCCAGTTTTTCAGGACTCCATGAAGACTTCCAGCCCTAATCTCAAGTTGGACCACTGTAACTGTGCTGCTGTTTTAGCTGAGTATGCAAATCAAATAGAAACCTTATATACAAAGTTCAATCTGAATAGCACTTTTAGGGAAGTCAAGTTAGTTATTGTAAGAAATTAACATCAATGCTATTTAGATTTGACCTAGAATTTCTTCCTTCATTTTTTCTCAGCTGACCAGGATTTTGAAAAATCCATCATTCACTCAGGATTTTGATGTATCTGGTTCCCACTAGGATAACTCAGTTTTATATAGCACTGTCCACAGATAAGATTGTATTAGATTTGATTTATCTGCTCACTGCTAATTGTGAGGTGTCACTCGTGTGTTGATGGTTGAAAACAAAGCTGATTTATCTGTCTCATGTTTCTGGAAATATGGTCACATTGTCCCTGCTCCAGGCTGCAGAATCTGGTCTTTTCAGGGTTTAATCCCAGTCCTTCTCATTCCCAAATGCCATTGATTAAAATGATTGTCATGGAAAGTCTAGGACTGGGCGATCAAACCCGAATATGGTACGAAAGTTTCATTTTGACTACTATGTATACAGCTTTTAGCATAAATGTATGCAATATAATTTGTGGAATAAATATATACAAACTATAAAGTAAATGTATTCAAATACCATGCAGAACAGATACAAAAATATTGTTCTTTCTCACATCATAGTGGAGAAGCCAAAATATGCATGTGCATAGAAATACCAGAGAGCTGAGGTTCCCAGCACTCACATGTCAAAGAAATAGAATTTCCTTAATCTCTTTTTGAAACGGGAAGTCTCATGGCTTGCAGTTTGCATGTTGCTTTGGGGAGATTTAAATTTAGACATATACAGGCTAAAAAACTTCCTTCTGTCCCTTCCCTATGAAATTGTCTGCAGTAACTCCTGAACTACTGATTCTTTCTGTGAATCTACTCCAGCACCTGTTGATCAATGGGAGCTCAGCAGACGCCCTCCCAGACTAAGCCACAGCAGTGGACCACACGGCAGTGATGAATCAAATTGCACCAAGAACATTTGAAAGGGGAAGCACTGACCAGCCTGAGTAAGAGTTTTAGACAAACAGGCAGTGTAGGAGGGTGAAATGGAAAGAAAAGTATAGCAAGTGTCTATGCATGGTACAAAACATCCCACCACTTCACCAATAACTTTAAAACGTTAGGTGCAAATGCAAGTATGGAAAGTTTTACTACTGACTCAGAAGAAGCATGACCAACCTATCTGGAATGCCCAGACATAGCTGTGCAAGGGATGATTTCCTTTTCAACAAAACAAACTGTAACAAGATGAAAGATTTCAAGAAAGTCCGAATTTTGATTTGGGGCTCAACTTATCATACTTTGGTGGGAGGGGAAGAATTGCCAGTAAAGCAGTTGTAAAAGTACTCAGCCAAACTACAATGAAGCACTCTTCCAGTGCCCACTGCGCCTAAGCCAGGCCCAGCATGTATCTCATGGCAGACCAGTGCCCAGAGCACCAGGTTTTCCTCTAAGCAACCTGAGCTTTTCCCACTGGAGTTGTTCTAGGGTGTCCCTGGGTATGCTAGGAAGAGGAAAGTGAACCAGTTTCTCACAGCCCCTGGATCACAGAGTCCACCTTCTCTTTGGGCAGCGGTTTGCCATTATTTACACAATGGGAAACCTTTCCAACAGGAAGGAGGAAGCCAGTGCCCCAGAGTAGCTGGTCACTGCAGGAGCCCATATGGGAGCGGGACACCGAAGTTCAAGCCCATGCTCTGAAGGAAGCCTGGCAAGGATTTGAACCCGCATTTCCTGCGCCTAGGGTGGGTGTCCCGTGCCTGTGCCCATTTCATTCTGGGCATGAGAACCTCCTTGGCAGGGGTAAATCATGTGGGGAAAATAGCACTTTCCTGGGGAAAAAGTGTACACACACACACACACACACACACACATATAAATTGATGAATCAGCACTTCCCGAGCAGGAAAACGTCTCTCTCGGAGCGGCCCCCGCCCGCTCTCCGCCAGGCAGCCCCGGGACGCGGCCGCCACCGGCCGGTGGCACCGACAACTGCCGGCAGCGCCGCGCCGCGCCGCGCAGGGGCCGCTCCCGCGGGCACCGCGCCGCTCCGCAGGGGCACCCCGCGGCGGAGCACCCCGACCCTCGGCCACTAGTAAGCGGGAGCGCCGCAGGTCGGGCGGCCGCAGCGCTCACCGCAGAAACGCCGCGCTGCGCGGCCACCGGCCTCGGTGCCCGCCCGGGGGGAGCGCGGTTTTCCCGCTCCCCTCGCGGGATTTGCTCTCGCCCCCAGCTCGGCCTGGCTGCGCCGTGCTGCGCGCCTGCCCGCGGAGGCTGCCCCCGGCCCGGCAGCGCGCACGGCTGCGCCCCGTGCGGGACCGGGGAGTCCGCGCGCGGAAGGGCTGCGGGGGGGCAGATCCGCCACTCGTGGAGCTCCACAGGTCGGCAGCCCCCCGGGGCGAAACGCCCACGCAGGACCGGCCCCGTGCCCGTGCCAGCCCCATGCCCCTCTGCTCCCCGGCGAGCAGCAATGCCATGCAGGGACACGCTCCGGACCGCAGCGCACCGGCCCGGCAGAGCAAGCTCCTCTCCCAAAGTAAAATAAAACTCGATTAGGAGAAACAAATCTGTGCGCTCCTCTATCCCGGCACCGCGCAGCCTTGCGCGAGGCAAGCGCGGGCGAGCAGCGCCATCCCGCTCTCCCAGCGGGTCGCGCTAGGTAGCTCCAGCGCGGCCACCCTTAACCCGCAGACAGCGCCGACCGATGCTCCGCGGATGTGMGTTCCTGCCCGGGGGCAGGCACGAGGATCTGTATTTTTGCGAAGGAAATGGGTAACCTTCCTTTTCTGCTTACTGGGTAGAACTGGGAGAGGCTGAGACTTCGAAACAAAGCGAGGAAGAAAAAAGCCTGACCCGGAGCCTAGACCTGTTTTCTTTCCGTGATGCTGTCGCACCGGTTTGGACAACGCCTGGGGTGGGTCGGGCCCCCCGTGGCCGCTCGGCTCCCCGCCGGCGGCGGCACCGCTGCCTGCCCGGCAGAGGCGCGGCGGCTCCGCACCCGCGGGCGCCCCCGACGCGCCGCTCTGCGGCCGCCTCCCGGTGCCCAGGGCACGCAGCCGGGAGCCGCCGGGTGCGGAGGGGAGGCAG